>NC_073397.1:3739505-3804505 GCF_028641065.1 Leucoraja erinaceus
CTTTCCCGCAAGACCTCTCCCTCCATAACTCCCTGTTTGTTAATTCGTTCGTTCCCTTCCCATCTAGCGTACCATCTCCTCCCCATCGAAGAGTGGTTCACACCCGACGTTGTCTATTTCCTTCGCTCCATAGATGCGCCAATGCCATCAGCTATGCTTGGTTTTCTTTCTTCGTCCCGCATTTTTTGGTACAGGGACATTCAGTGCCTTTATGTGGTCAGTTACGGCAGGGGGGGGCATGATATATCGCTGAGGTTGGGAATTATTTTGCCAAGAAGTAGGCAATTCCAAGGAATTTTGCAAACTTCGAACGTCAGTAGGAACGGATCTCGTTGATGGGTTACACTACACATTTTGGATGGGTCCATCACTGGTCTGAGACCATCACTGGTGAAAACATCGCCCAACATAGGTAACTACCGGGATCCAACACTTACATATTTCAGGGGATGAGTTGCGTTGGGTGTCTGTAGCACGGTCCAGTGGTCCTCTTCAGATTGGCGTCATGTTCAGCCATGTCGTCGTGTTCATAAACGAGAATGTCCATCGATAAGGTTTGGCGAACGTATACCCCACAAACACGTTGATTCCATGGTGAACTTGGGAAAAACCTTGCTGGATAGAGTTGATGCCGAAGGGCATTATCAGGAATGGTAACGGCCGAACATTGTGACGACACTTAGTGAAAGGTGTGTTGAGACGAGTCGGGTTCCGCGGGAATCTGCCAAAAACGAGCTTTGGCATCCAGAACGGAGAACAACGGATGCATTGCCGTATCTGAGCAGAATCTTCACTCTACATTCATAAGAGGGTAATGGGTTGATCACTGTGTTTTAGTTCTCTGGGGTTGATGCAGATGTCGGATGTCTTGTGTTTTTCTTCGTTGTTTACCATCTTGGAGGAAACCTAGTCCAGATGGGTCATCACTGACATCTACTATGACACCCAGGGAGACCAATCCGCTGGAGCCTCGTTGTACTCTTGTCGCACATGGCATGCGGAATGTGGGTGTGGGCTCATAGTGTATTAGTGGGATCCAACTACAAAATAGTAAGATTGATAACGAGAACTTACCAGTTTGAAGTTGATCTTTATTTTATAGAGGAGTTACGTCGGGGATTTACGTGAAGACCCCGCCAGCACACATTCTTCAAAGCAGCGGTGGTGGAATCACAGGCAACAGTGAAGTGAAATAAACAGAGTAAGATAAGAGGAACTAGAATACCAGATTGAACCTTTATGATAGAGGGTTGGCGTGGAAGGCAACGTAATCCCCCCGACGTAACTCCTCATATAATGAACGATCAAACTTCAAACTGGTAATTCATCGTCGTTAATCTTACTATTTTGACTTCGGAGTCACGTGGTGAGACTACGTGAAGATTTTAAAGATCTGTGAGTTCATGCCGTGGAAAGAGGCCATGAGCTTCACTCACTGCCGTAGTCGTCCAAGGGAGGAAGGTATGTTATCGTATTCAAACATGAATTCAAAAATTCAAACAATAACAATTTATTTTAACAAAATAATAATGATCCCTTGGGATAAATCATATTACAGAATTTAAAATTGTTTCTGCAAACATCACAGGGTGTGTGATCGGTTGGTTATATAAAAGAGTTGGAAGGTCTTCTTTCTTAGACTATCCAGCTGTAGCCAGGATATATGGTCCATAGGCACTTCCATTTCTCTAGCTGCCGATGTGCTGCAGCAGCCCTGGTGGAATGAGATTAAAAAAAAATGTCAGTTTTCCACCCCAGCAAGCTCCCCAAAACCTGTCTGAGCCATCTAGAAATGGTCTGCACTGATACCCTGCTATGAAGCTGTTTATGGCTGATCCATAGTGCCAATTCATACCTCTTATGGTTTTAGTGGACTTTAAATATAGCAGAAGGTGTGTCATAACACACAGTCGGGTATCTGATGGGTATGCCCGTAATTACGACAAATTAAGTCCTGATGTTCCTGGGTCTGTTTTGCTTGACCAACTCCAAGATCCGAAAATGTATCTAGTTCAGGTTGATACAATCATGTTATCCAGCCACAGTTTTACGTAGGGACTGGACCCTTTGAGCTGAGACCAGTGCCATCAGCATTACTGTTTTTAAAGTCAGCTTCTCCAGGGACAGGGACATTGCCTGGTGACCGACCCCTGAGCATGTTAAAAAAACAGCACTGACATCCAATATCTCGGAGTACCCTCGCTCTTGGAGGGTTTGTGGTGTATATACCCCTCATGAGTTTATAGCAACTAGAGGTAGGGATACTCCATGGGAATGCTGTCTGGTCCCTCGCCACAAGTATGCTGACCAGGGCACTCCGAGTGGCAATTGATAGCGCTGTAGCTCAGTCCCTTCATCGAAATGAAGGCTGGACAGGAATTCCAGGACATTGGTACCTGTTGCTGGTGTTATATGCTACACCAGTCCCCTTGTGCATACAACTCCCCATTTCCTTATACACGAGAGGTATGCTGCTTCTTTGTTGATTCTCTGTAGGTGCCGCCGTGATCATGTCATCGTCCCATGTCCGTCAGCCCCAGATCAAGCAGTGGTCTCTTTAGATTCTTTCAAATCAACTGATTGATCCTGTCATGGCATGGGTGACTCTCGCCCCGTTACAGGATGGACCAGTATATCTGGACGTTTAGCGATGGTCATACATGGTTCCGAAACCATGTCGAGGACCGCAGGGAACCATGACTAAGTAGGCCAAACGGGTACTACCAAAATACCTGACGCAGAGTTTCAATTGTATTTTGCGTAGAACCCGACTGATGAGGGCAGAAGGAGGGAGAAGCATAGAAAAACAATTTTCCCCATGTCCAGCGAGAAAAGCATCAATTGCTTTGTTGCTGCCCCAGGGTTCTGTTCCCAAGCGACATATGTTGGTAACTGGTGATTGAGTCTTGAGATGCAAAGAGATCAATATCTGGTGTTCCACTATCGCTTTACAATATCAGCAAATACTTTGTGGTCCCACATCCACTCAGTGTTGTCTTTATATTTCCGTGACCTGGTGTCTGCCACTGTATTAAGCTTACCTGGTAGGTATGTTGATGATAGCCAATATGTCTGTTGACACACCATTGCCATTGTATTGGCCAGATTGTCACATGATATCGATTTTATTTTCACCCATATGATTAATATATGCCACCATGTGTGGTATTATCAATTTGTAGTTGGACATGCAGATGGTTCATTGTTCAATTCAATTCAATTCAATTCAATTCAATTCAATTCAACTTTAATGTCATCGCACAAATACAAGTATGAGTACAACGAAATGCAGTTTTGCGTCGTCCGTAGTAGTTGTGCATAAAGAAATTTAAAAATAAAAGAGAGAGAAGATACAGAATAATCAAAAAATACAGAATAAATTCACAATGGGGACGGAGGGACCAGAGAATCTATCGGCGGGACACTCCGAGTTCAGCAATGTGATTGTATTGTTGTAGAAGCTGTTCCTCATCCTACTAGTGTGTACGTGACCTGAGGCTCCTGTACCGCCCCCTGATGGATGGGAGGACGCAAACAGTCCATGGTTGGGGTGTGAGGGGGCTTTGATGATCTCCCCAGCCGGTCTCAGACACCGTTTTCGGGGGAGGGCATCCATGGCAGGGAGCGGGGGCACCGATGATGTTGAGCAATATGCTTTTTAATCCATGAAATGCACCCAACTCTCTAAATAGTTTATACCAGTGTTGTAGTAACGATAATTCCTGCATGTTCCATCTACCACCAGTGACTGGATATAGTGTTTGTAGCTCCCCAGCCATGAGCGCTGGCATCAGATTGTAATGTGAATGATGGGTTTACTAATAATGAGATGGGGCTGGGAACTATGCCAAATATTTTGCTTCCACCATAGTATCTATCCGAAATTGCTTTGGCTGGTAATTGCATAGGTCGATCAAAATGACCTGCATGATGTTTTGGTGCTTGCACCTTTGCCCTTTGTAAATTTTGATAATGCCAAAGGTCCAAACTGTGTAGCTGGAAATGCTGCTACAAGTTTCTCCAATTGCTCTTGCTACCTGTCGAATGGATGGTTGACTCGTCGTGGCAACTAGGTTGTTACAGGCTTCCATTAAGTCTGCCGCTTTATTCTTTGGCAATGTTACAGACATGTGGATAGAGTTAATTGTGAAACCCAGACAGTCCATAGTTGTGGATGGCGTCAAACTTAGATTATCTGGATGGATGATGAACCCCAGTTTTTCAAACAAAATGTTTGGTAGCTAAGGACTGCTAACTTAGCTAGTTCCAAGGTTGTCCCCATAATTAATATATCATCAAGATATGCCATGACAATATGTTTTTGTTTCCTGAGTATTGCCAAGGCAGGTTTTAATATTTTGGTAAATAGTCTTGGGGCTGACGTTAACCCATTAGGCAATGCTTTATACTGCCATTGTTGCCCCATCCAGTTAAATTTTAGATATCAACGATGCCTTATGTATGGGTACTGAATAGCATGCATCTTTAGATCGATGCATGCCATGAAGTATCCTTCAGATACTAATTGCTTGACAGTAACAAATGTTTCCATTTTGAAATGATATACTTTACAAAAGTATTTGTTTAAGTCAATGATGATGCGACATCCACCATCTTTTTTGGTTTTCGTAAATATATTGGATGCAAATTCTAGAGAGTCATGCGCCGACCTCGCTATTGCACCTTTAGCATATAACATCACCAGTTCTGCATGTCCTTTCAACTTCTTCCGGTTGTGAGAGTACAAACTCTCGGTTAGGCACATGTTGAACTGGGGGCATGTCTTTTTGGATAAACTCAATTTTGTACCCCTGAATAATTTGTAGTATATAATGGTCAGTAGTAATAGATCTCCATGCCTCCCAAAACAGGTGTAACCTTCCCCCTGTTAGTACAGAACCTACACCTTTTATGTTCTGGAAGGAACCAGACCACCTACCTCCATGGTTACCCGGTGGGCACATTCACTTCTTCGGTTTTTTGCCTCCTCTGCGGATGAGACGCCGGAGTGCATAGTTGGCGCATCTTCCATGAGGGTCGCTCTCGGGCCTGGCCTAAAAACGTTTGCTGTGCGGCCCTCATGCTTTCACCAGCATCCTGGTGTTGTTCCCTGCTGGTGGATGCATAGGGGTGCTGCCGTCTGGGTAAGTGGTCTTGCTCGTTGATGATGACGCCCTCATGAGCCCAACGGCTTTAGCCTCCTCATCGAGCTCTTTGACCTGTTTTGATAGATTCTCTGCCAAATAGCAATATTTGTGGTTGTGTAGCAGCTTGTCTTACACAACCCTACAAATCTGGGGGTTTAGTGCAGTTGTAATCATGCTCTTTCTTAGGTAATTCATCTCATATTGTGTATTGCAGAGCAACGCCAGTGTATCCTGTTGAGTGTCCGTCATCTCCGTTCCATCCACGGAACGAGCGAACGCCGTTATGCCCGATGTCAGAAGCTTAAAAATCTTCTGCATTTTAACCTCTTGGGTTCTTATGCCAGCTCCAATGTACCCCAGATTGCACTATTTACTGCAGGGCCATTTAAAGAGATACAGTTCTCAGGAGGCATGTATTTTGCTGTAGTCTCGTTGATTACCTGCTCCTGTAGTGGATGAAAAGACAGGTAGTCGATGCTGGCTGCCAGTTTGGATTGTAACGGCTGTCCTGATTGCGGTGGCACCGCAAATTTCGTGACTACTCCCAGCAGCTCTTTTGGATCCTGCATCCCCAGCACACTGCCGGTTTCTTCAGCTATGTCCCCTTCTTCGGGGCCAGCCCAGCCCTGGCCCGTAAATGCTCCCCTCGAGGGAGATGCATTATACAGCCCTGGGTAAGGTGCTGTCATGGGTGTACAATGACTCCCATGGTGACCATAATCCATCTCACGGAGCATGTCACGTTGGAGATTTGCTCCATCAACTGCTCCATGCGGGAAATGCGGTCAGCTCCACTGCTCCCCGGCAGCGAGTCCTCCTGGCCCGACTCATCCGGGTCAACTGGCCGGACCGACTTCTGCTTGGCTTTGCCTCCAGTCTGCTGCGCTGGTTTCGGGCTGTGCAGCTCACGGCACTGGACTCAGCTGTGCAGGATTAGCGTTGGTGACTGCGGTCCAGGTGCCGCTGGTCGCCGTTGACTGGCGGAAACTTTCGCTGGCGGAAAACTTTCGCGGTCCCCCTCAGCCACTCGAGACGCAACCCTCTTCGACTTCTTCCCCTTGTCCATAGTTTTACTGGAACAGAAAACCACACAAGGGCAAGAATACACGACCTCAGATTAGGTGACTTACCTGCAGGGCCCGTATTTAAACTTTGCTGCGGGAGAACTCATCACCCCGCCCGTCGCTGTGCAATGCGTGAGACGATATGTCGCGCATGCGTGCTGGCGGGGTCTTCACGTGTCACTCACGTGACACCGAAGTAAAATATTGTATTTGGGGGGCAGCTTTCCAAGCTCATCGTCAAACAGTTCTTTATATTGTGAGAGTATCCGCTGAATGGGGCCCTCAGTGTGAAAGAGCTGATGGACAGCATGTCCAAAGGAGACTAGGCTCAGTTCGTGGCATGTATTGATACCAAGCAGAGTTGCAGATTCCCCTCTGACAATAAAAAACTTTAGTGTGTGAGACTATGATGCGGTTCAATTCAGTTTCTCCAAGTGGGTACAGAACCTCAGTTGGCCCGTAACGTGGCTGTAGTTTTTTCAACATGCTTAGCATTACGTATCTGTTTCAATTCAGATAAGGACAGGACATTGCATTTTGCTCCTGTATCAATCTTAGCGAGCACAATTTTGTTATTAACAATCAGGGTGACTTCGGGGTCAAGTTGCTTGTTAATGGAAGGGAGAAGGGAGTGAATGTCCGAACTGTTGTCTTGGCTTTCTGAGAGGAGACCAGGGGATGGCGCATCCAGCTCTTGGTACTCATTATCAGTAGGTTTTTTTTTAACAGGTGCACATTTTGCCTTGGGATGGATTGAGTCACACGAGCATGGCAGCATTTTATGAAGTGGTTACATTTTTTACAAGAGTGACATTTTACAGGAGTGACAGTTTACATTTTTTCCCTAAGCTGTGCAGAATTCCCAACCTGGAACATGGGAGCTGATACAGTTAGGGCACCAAGCAATAGACCTTTGAGGCTGCCAGGGAGGGGAAGGCCGTGAAGGCTTGTTACAATAGGAGGTATCGGCAAGATTAACACTATACTGGGAACGTTGTCCAGAGCTTACAGACCTTGTGTGAGAAGCCGTTATTTCAGCGGTCCCACAGGCGTGCTCAGCTTGATTTAGTCAGTTCAGTGCTTCGAAGCAATTCATCTCGTACCTTGTCACTGAGTAACCTCCAACGGTTTTGTCGTTGATCAGCTTATCACATAAAATCACCAAAGTGTGACAGCGTGCGGCCATGTGTTTTAAGTCACCTAAAAAACACTCAATGGGCACATCCTGTTGCTGGAAATGAGCAAAAGATTTGGTGAGTTCTCCCTCTACTAGATCAATTTTACTAGATCTCTATAGTGCATGATTCTTACAAAAAAATAATTAAGTCCTGTTCTGAAATATTTATTCCCAATCATAAGAAGTTAGCCTTTTCTGGAAAATTCACCAAGAGTTGATTTAATTAACTCTATTGACCACCAGTTCTTCATAAGGAGTGAAAAACACAGCAAAATGTTGGCGGCACGGTGGCGCTGCGGTAGAGTTGCTGGTTCATGACACATCTGGGAGTATTGTGTACAGTTTTGGTCTCCTAATTTGAGGAAGGACATCCTTGTGATTGAGGCAGTGCAGCGTAGGTTCACGAGATTGGTCCCTGGGATGGCGGGACTGTCATATGAGGAAAGATTGAAAAGACTAGGCTTGTATTCACTGGAGTTTAAAGGATGAGGCGGGATCTTATAGAAACATATAGAATTATAAAAGGACTAAACAAGCTAGATGCAGGAAAAATGTTCCCAATGTTGTTCGAGTCCAGAACCAGGGGCCACAGTCTTAGAATAAAGGGGGAGGTCATTTAAGACTGAGGTGAGAAAAAGCTTTAACACCCAGAGAGTTGTGAATTTATGGAATTCCCTGCCACAGAGGGCAGTGGAGGCCAAATCACTGGATGGATTTAAGAGAGAGTTAGATAGAGCTCTAGGCGCTAGTTGAGTCAAGGGATATGGGGCGAAGGCAGGCACGGATTATTGATAGGGGACGATGAGCCATGATCACAATGAATGGCGGTGCTGGCCTGAAGGGCCGAATGGCCTCCTCCTGCACCTATTTTCTATGTTTTTATGCTTCTAAGTGTTGGTTGTCACGCCTACCAAGATACAGTGGGAAGCTTTTAAAATTGCCACCCTCTTGTTAAGCAATCTTAAAGGTAGGGGTTCCAAAAGTTCCAGTCCGCAAAGTCAAAACTGCTGACTAGTTTGCAGAAATGAGGAAGGTGCTGATAGTACAGCAGGAATTTTACTTTACGATATATGGTTATTCCAACGTCCACTCTTTCATTGTTATTGCCTGTGCACTGGTAAAACACAGTGAGAGGTAGCTCAAGTTTCCTAAGAATGATCCATCAAGATAAACAGCTTTTAATCATGCAATGGCTATTAGAGATTGTTGCATATCATTAGGTGGGTAATGTACAGAAAATGTGCAGCATATTATTTTACTGACAGAATATAATAGTGGTATCCTTCTTGGGAAAAGAATGAGCAACAGAGAATATTGTTGTCTGCACTGTGAAGATCAGTTATGAGGATACCGGAACTTGGTGCCTGAATCAATCACTTTTTCTTTTATTAAAGAATAAATTTCACAGCCTACGCGAAAGCATACTTTTTTCTACATTATAGATACCACTAATAATTCAACAATTTTTCCCCTATCCTTACATCTTCCAGCTACCTGATAATGTCGGAATAATCCAGGACAAAAGCTATAATAATGTTCTGTTATATTTCAAGAAGCGTTTTTGGGATCTTCATAACAGCTCTTTTCCCCCCAAAAATAAACTATTGGAACTTACCATATCTTTGTAACATGGAAAATGATTTATCAAAATTATTTCGTTTGAGTTTAAAGATAATTTGGGGTTTATGTGCAATTTAGAATAAACCTTAATAATTCAATGTAATCTGCTAAGTTACTTAAATGCACAAAAAAACTTTAATGTCTCTCCTTCAACAACCATATAATGAAAAATGCTTGACTCAAACATATGAAGCAGATTACTTGAAAATAGCCATGAAAATACCAGTGTGAGGAGGTTGAAGTTTGTATCATTTTGTTCTGGAATAGATGGAAATGTAAATGCCTTTTTTGCCAAGAGACACACTTTATAGTGTCAAGGCCTTTAAAGGCCAAGAAAGCACACCAACTACTCTACTTCCTTAGAAGGTTTTGGAAGTTCAGCATGTTCCCAACAACTCTCACCAACTTCTACAGATGTGCCGTAGAAAGTATTTTATCAGGATGCATCATATCCTGGTTTGGGACCAGCTCCATTCAAGACCGCAATACATTGTAGAGAATTGTGGACACAGCCCAGACCATCACACAAAACAACCTCACTTCCATTAACTCGATTTACACCTCAGACTGCCTTGGCAAGGCCAGCAACATAATCAAGTACGAGTCAAACCCTGGCCATTCCTGCTTCTACCCTCCCCTTCGGGCAAGAGGTATTGAAGTGTGAAAACACACACCTCCAGATTCAGGGACAGTTTCTTCCCAGCTGTTATCAGGCAACTGAATCATCCTACCACAACCAGAGAGCAGTGCTGAACTACTATCGTCTCTGTCCCTGCCAGCTGCATCTGCAGGAAATGTGTTCAGCTACAGCTCCTTTCAGAGCACATGGATTGTTTAGAGTAGTTGGACTGACTGAGGGGAAAATTGGAGGCAGACAGTGTATAGATAAAGGGTTCAAGGAGGTGATCACAGCAAAGGTTCAGGAGGATGTAAAATGCAATAGGGTTGTACTGGTGGTAATGGTAGCCAACAAGTCTCAAACCTATGAGAAATGGAGTCTTGCACACCAGAACATGCAAAAAGCACGATAAACAGAAACATTGGTGGATTATACCATTCGGCCCATCGAGTCGGCACCGCCATTCAAAATGATCATGGGCTGATCATCCAAAATCAGTACCCCGTTCCTGCTTTCTCCCCATATCCTTTGATTTCTTTAGCCCTAAGAGCTAAGTCTAACTCTCTCTTGAAAATATCCAGTGAATTGGCCTCCACAGCCTTCTGTGGCAGAGAATTCCACAATTCACAACTCTCTGGGTGAATCCTCATCTCAGTCCTAAATGGCCTACCCCTTATTCTTAAACTGTGGCTCTTGGTTCTGGACTCCGCCAACATCAGGAACAGTTTTCCTGCATCCTAGCTTGTCCAAACCATTAAGAATTGTATATGTTACTATAAGATCCTCTCTCATCCTTCTAAATTCCAGTGAATACAAGCCCAGTCAACCCATTCTTTCATCATATATCAGTCCCGCCATCCCGAGAATTAACCTGGTGAACCTAATGTCCTTTCTCAAATTCGGGGACCAAAATTGCCCTGTACAACTGCAGTTGGGCCTCCTTGTACTTAAACTCAAATCCTCTCGCAATGAAGGCCAACTTAGCTTTCTTCACTACCTGCTGAAACTGCATGCTTACTTTCAGTGACTGATGTACAAGCACACCCAGATCTTGTTGCACACCTCCCATTCTCCTAACTTTCAGATAATAACCTGTCTTCCTGTTCTTGCCACCAAAGTGGATGACCTCACATTTATACTCACTATACTACATTTGCCATGCTTCTGTCCATTCACCCAACTTATCAAAGTCACTCTGCAGCCTCATAGCATCCTCCTCGCAGCTCACACTGGCACAGAGCTCTGTGCCATCTGCAAATTTAGAGATGTTATATTTAATTCCCTCGTCTAAATTGTTAATATATATTGTAAACAACTGACATCGAGCCTCGTTGCACCCCACTAATCACTGCCTTCCATTCTGAAAAGGACCTGTTAATTCCTACTCTTTGCTTCCTGTCTGCCAACCAGTTCTCTATCCATGTCAATACCCTATCCCCAGTACCACGTGCTCTAATTTTGCACACTAATCTCTTGTGTGGGACCTTGTCAAAGGCTTTTTGAAAGTCCAGATATATTACATCTACTGGCTCTCCCTTATACATTCTGCTTGTTACATCCTCAAAAAATTCCAGAAGATTCGTCAAGCATAATTTCGCCCTCACAAATCCATGCTGACTTTGACCGATCCTGTCACTGCTTTCCAAATGCACTGCTATAACATCTTTAATAATCAATTCCAGCATCTTCCCCGCTACTGATGTAAGGCTAACTGGTCTATAATTCCCCATTTTCTCTGCCCCTCCTTTCTTAAAATAGCTATCCTCCAGTCCACAGGAACTGATCCAGAGTTGAGAGACCATTCAAAAATGATCACCAATGCATCCACGATTTCTAGGGCCAACCTCCTTGTGTACTCTGGGATGCAGACCATCAGGCCCCGGGGATGTATCTGCCTTCAGTCCCAACAGTTTACCTAACCCCATTTCCTGACTAATGTGGATTCCCTTCAGTTCCTCCCTCCCACTAGATCCTCGGGTCCCCTAGTATTTTCTCGGTGATTGTTTGAGAGCTAACTCAGTGAAGACAGAACCAAACTACTCTGTTAAAGTGTTAAATTGCTGCTTTTCTTTGCTTCCCATTATAAATTCACCTGTAAGGGACCTACAGTACATTTGGCTTCATCAATCTTTCCTTTTTACATATCTAAAGAAGCTTTTAGAGTCAGTTTTTTTATTCTCCGCCAGCTTTCTTTCCCGCTCCTCCCCCCCCCCCCCCTCTTAATTAACCACTTCGCCCTCCTCTGTTGAGTTTCTAAATTTCTCCCGATCCTCTGGTTGCTGCTTCCTCTGGCCAATTTATATGCCTTTTCCTTGGATCTAACACTACCCCTGATTTCCTTAATGCGCGTGCGTTAGCCGAACTTCCCTGGTGTTCGGAAATTTCAGCCAGCCGGCTTCCCTGTTTAAACAATTATATTTTTCGCCAGACAGGACATGAACAACAATTTTTAGAGTTCATCCATGCGGTCTTTAAATCTTCACCATTGCATCAACCCTTTATGTATATGTTGCCCGTCCATCCTAGCCAATTCCCGTCTCATACCTTCAAATCTCCTTTCTTTAAGTTCAGGACCCTAGTCTCTGAATTAACTGTCACTCTCCATCCTAATGCAGAATTCTACCATATTATGGTCACTGTTGCCCAAGGGACCTTGCATACAAGATCGCTAACCAATTCTTCCTCATTACACAGTACCCAGTGTAGGAACACCTGTCCTCTAGTTGGTTTAGTTTAGTTTAGTTTAGAGATGCAGCTCGGAAACAGGCCCTTTGGCCCATCGGATCTGCGTCGACCAGAGATCCAGCACATTAACACTAAACAGAGGACAATTTTACACATTTACCAAGCCAATTAACCTACAACCTGTACGTCTTTGGAGTGTGGCAGGAAACCAAAGAACTCGGAGAAAACCCACGCACGGAGAACGTACAAACTCTGTACAGACAGCACCCGCAGTCAGGATCGAACCCGGGTCTCCAACGCTGCATTCGCTGTAAGGTAGCAACTCTACCACTGCACCAACGTGACACCCGTGCCATTATTCTATATATTGGTTAAAAAAACCCATCCCGTATACATTCCAGAAAATCCTCATCCTCAGCGCTGTTACCAATTTGGTTGGCCCAATCTATATGTAGATTAATGTCACCCATCATAACTGCTGTACCATTGCTACACGCGTCCCTAATTTCCTGCTTGATGCTATCCCCAACCTCCCTACTGCTGTTTGATGGCCTGTATACAACCCCAACAAACGTTTTCTGCCCTTGGCTATTTCACAGTTCTACCCATACCGATTCTACAGCATCCCAGCTAATGTCTCTCCCTGCTATTGCATTAATCTCCTCTTTAACCAGCAATGCCACCCGACCTCTTCTTCCTTTCTGTCTGTCCTACCTGAATATCGAATACTCCTGCATGTCTGCCTCCCAGCCTTGGTCATCCTGGAGCCATGTCTCCGTAATTCCAAATATATCATCTATACATAACTAAAACTCTGATCTTGTTATCCTCCGGTTTGCGCGGTATTTCTATTGCTCAAAAACGTTTCACAATAGCGCTATGATTTTTCACCAGTTCACTCACCGTTCTCCTGTGCTGAAACTGCACCAAGTTAATGTGGTTTAAAAATCTTAAAAACCGCGCGTGCGCATATCGATCTCTTCTTCTGCCAGTCAACGCCGTATGGATTAGTCTCTTCCCCTGTCACTGCCTGGGACGGTCCATCCCTTCCTGCGCCATCACGTCTTTACTGGAGCTAAGGATGGCCGGCGGAGGTTTCAAAACGGATACAATTTTCGGAGGGACCCGAAACAGCCCAGCCCCAAGCAGCCCAGCCCCAAGCAGCCCAGTGTCGACCAGCGCCCACTGTGACTCCCCATCGCACCGTCAATTCCAGCCACTACCCGTCTGGTCCCCCTCGCTGGCTCCTACCCCCCTCCCCCCGTGATGCTCCCCCCCTCCCCCATGGCTCTTCCCCGTCGTTTCTCCGAGATGGCCCCCCTCTCCCCCCGCACACCCCTCTCCTCCAAACCCCCCCCCCCCCGCCCCACACACCCTCCCACAACTCTACCCACAGCCCCATCCCACAACAACCCCCCCCCCCCACAACCCCTGCACCCCCACACACCTCCCCTGCCCCTACAATCCCCCCACACCCCCCCTGCCCACACACCCTCCCCCTGCTCACAAAACCCTCCCCACCCCCCCCCCACCCCCTCAACCCCCCCCACCACCCCCACACACCCTCCCCCTATAACCCTCCGCCTGAACATACCTCCCCCCCACAACCCCCCCCCCCACACACACCCTCCCTCCCCCCCCCTCCCCTCCCTTCCACATCCCTCATCACCCCCCCCCCCCATACCCCTCCCTCCCACATACACACCCCCCCCCACACACACCCCCGACTATGGAGGCTGTCTGTACGGAGTTTGTATGTTCACCCCGTGACCTCTGCGTGGGTTTTCTCTGAGATCCTTGGTTTCCTCTCGGACTCCAAAGCCGTACAGGTTTGCAGGTTAATTGGTTTGGTGTATGTGTGTAAATTGTCCCTCGTGTGTGAAGGATAGTGTTAATGTGTGGGGATTGCTGGTCGGTGCGGATTCGGTGGGCCGAAGGGCCTGTTTCCGCCCTGTTTCTCTAAACTAAAAACTAAAACTAAATACTCCCCAACAGCAGACTCTAAGCTTCAGTCAAAACTCCACAACTCAGTAAAAAATGTTCGTACATCCACATAAATCAGAGGAAGTCCCAGACCTTCAATGCTTACTGTCTCCAGTGAGTTAGAAAAGTATGTGAGCAATCTCCAGTGATCTGTTAAATATGTTTGAATTGACAATGCTGTGTGTCATAGAGGCGTAAGTTATCTAATATTAGTTTTAGACACCATATAATCCACAACATCCTTCAGACTCTGCACATACATTCAATTAAATTATTGATACATATTAAGTTACACACTTCTTGCTGTCAGTTGTTTGCACTAAACAGTGTTCATAACTTTCAATTCAAAATCTAATAATTACTTACAGTAGTGACTGCAATGACAATATATTTTTGATGCACTGAGCAAAATGCATGCTGGAGGAACTCAGTGGGTCAGGCAGCATCTGTGGAGATAAATGACAGATAACGCTTTGGGTCTGAACTATTCGTCATGAGTCTGAAGAACGGTGTTGACAAGAAACGTTGTCTATCCATTTCTCTCCACAGATGCTGTAGGATTCCTCTTACTTGGTGGCTCAGCACTTCAACTCCCCCTCCCATTCCCAATCCGACCTCTCTGTCCTGGGTCTCCTCCATTGCCAGAGCGAGCAACACCGGAAATTGGAGGAACAGCACCATATATTCCGCTTGGGGAGTCTGCATCCTGCGGGCATGAACATTGAATTCTCCCAATTTTGTTAGCCCTTGCTGTCTCCTCCCCTTCCTCAGCCTTCGGGCTCCTCCTCCTCCTTTTTCCTTCCTTCTCCCCGCCACCCCCTATCAGTCTGAAGAAGGGTTTTGGCCCAAAACATTACCTATTTCCTTCGCTCCATAGATGCTGCTGCACCCGCTGAGTTTCTCCAGCATTTTTGGGTTCCTCTTACAGTTTGCTTTTTTGCTCAATGTTTCAGCATCTGCAGTCTATTGTGTCTCCATAATTTGGTATGTACCAGTGCAGGACAGCCTCAATGTAGACACACATTTCTGGAGTAACTCAGCGGGACAGGCAGCAACTCTGGAGAGAAGGAATGGGTGACGTTTTGGATCGAGATCCTACTGCAGACTGAATGTCATGGGTAAAAAGAAACGTGATATAGAGGTTGATGTAGAGAGATATAGAACAAGTCAATGAGAGATATGCAAAAAAGTAACAATGATAAACAAAACAGGCCTCAGTATAGTAGTGTCGGGTTGCTTGTTTCCCAGAACTCCCCATCATTTTATCTGTTGTTTCATGCTGCCTTAAGTCTTAACTTTCCTTCTTCTCCCCACGCTACAGCTTTCTGAGCTACATCTTTATCAGAATCTTTCCATCCATGGCTCTTTGGCTGCCTTCAGCATCTCTGCATTCTTTCCCCAGCTGTTCTGCATGTCTATCCTACACTATATTCTACCTTCAGAAGATACTGTGCACACTGTCGTTAACCATGGACCCTTCCTCTATGGTTTAGTTGAGTTTAGTTTAGAGATACAGCGTGGAAACAGGCCCTTCAGCCCACTGAGCCTGCACTGACCAGCGATCCCTGCACATTAAAACAATCCTACACAATTGACGCTCATACCACATCAATTAACCTACAAACCTGTACGTCTTTGGAGCATGGGAGGAAACCGAAGATCTCGGGGAAAACCCACACAGGTCATGGGGAGAACGTACAAACTCCATACAGACAGCACCCATAGCCGGGAACTTATACAAACACTCCCCTCCCACCGCCCCCCCTTGCCCCCAACCCCTTCCCCATTAAAAGTTGTTCCACAGTTTCCAGTACCGTCCCTAGCCAACAACCCTGGGGTTCTATCTCCTAATGTAACTTCTATCTCGTGATGAAATTTGCACCCTACACCTTGGGTGCTGCTTGGAGACCCGACTATCGTGGTCTTTGTACACTTGCCGTTTCTTAACTTCACCCACAAGGATTCCACATCTTCTGATCCAATGTCATTTCTTGCTAACGATTGGATTTCATTCTTTACCAACAGAGACACCCCGCCCCCTCTGCCCACCTGCCCGTCTTTTCGATAGGATGTGTAACCATGGATGTTCAGCTCCCAGCTCTGTGATGCTCACAATGTTGTACCTGCCAATTACTAACTGTGCTTTAAGCTCATCCACATAGTTTTGTATCTTGTGTGCATTTATATATAATACCTTCAGTTCTGCATTCACAATCCCTCTTCTCAATGTTCCTGATGTTGCCTAGTGTTAGATACCTATCCCTTTCTAAACCCCCTGTCCTATTTCTTATTCTAGAGACTTCAGTACCATCTCCTGCGCTCTCCTTCCCTTTAGTTTTATCCATACTTTTCCAATGTGTTGAACCTACGCCCCTGCTATTTAGTTTAAAGCCCTGTCTACAGATCTTTGTTATGCAATTCACCAGGAGTTCATGATGAGTCCGTCCCATTAGAACAGCTCCCTCCTTTCCTAATACCGATGCCAGCGTTCGACAAATTCAAATTCACTTCTCCAACACCAACCCGGGGTGACACGGTGGTGCAGCGGTAGAGTTACTGCATTACAGCGCTTGCAGAGCCAGAGAACCATGTTCCATCCCGACTACGGGCGCTGTCTGTACGGAGTTTGTACGTTCTCCTCGTGATCGTGTGAGTTTTCTCCTAGATCTTCGCTTTCCTCCCACACTCCAAAGACGTACAAGTTTGTGGGTTAATTGGCTTGGTATAAGTGTAAGTTGCCCCTAGTGAGTGTAGGATAATGTTAATGTGCGGTGACCATTGGTCGGTGCGGACTCGGTGGGTCGAAGGGCCTGCTTCCGCACTGTATCTCTAAACTAAAACTACAATAAACGAAATCAATCTTTGAGCCACACATTTAAATTTATAGTTTCATCAATCATTTGCCAGCTTGAGGCCCAGGTAGCAGTCCAGAGATTATGAACTTTTTGTTTCTGCTTTTTAATTTATTTCCTCGCTGCTGAGATCCCCTCAGCTGCTGTTGCTGATCCACATCACATCTCAGTTTGCTGCTCACTGCAACATCAAGGAGGTCAAACCTCTCCGCAACCATGGAAAGGAGACCTCTGCCTTTCTGTCAGTAGACAGGAGCAGGAGCGGGATTACAGAGTTGCCCCAGAGTGATTATGGCTACAAATGAGCAATAACATCCCCGACTGCAATATTCTATCCAGCACAAGCCTGGGAATATCATGGGGTTATTCCCCCAGAAATCACATCAAAGTTAGCAGTGGATCCACCAGAGGCCTTTTCGTTCCAAATGACTCATTGATGATAGTGAAGAGTTATTAATGGAATTTCTAAAGTAGCCAACAATCCTGCCAAAATATATCCAAAGTTAGTTAGGCATCAACATTAATACTAATGGATGAGGCCAAAGTCTGCTCATCTTTAAAACAACACCTAGTGTCTACTGAAGCATGAAGTCTTGGATGTTCATTAGTGATTGGTGCAGAATTAGGCCATCCAGCCCATTGAGTCTACTCTGCCATTCAATCATGGCTGACCTATCTCTACCTCCTAACCCCATTCTCCTGCCTTCTCCCCATAACCTCTAACACCCATACTAATCAAGAATCTATCTATCGCTGCCTTAAAAAGATCCTTTGACGTGGCCTCCACAGCCTTCCGTGGCAATGAATTCCACAGATTCACCACCCTGAATACTTGTCTTTGGTGTTTTTCTGTTGATGGGAAGCCTATCCCATTCATGGCAAAACTTTAATATGAAATATAACCATATAATCATATAACAATTGCAGCACGGAAACAGGCCATCTCGGCCCTACAAGTCCGTGCCGAACAACTTTTTTTCCCTTAGTCTCACCTGCCTGCACTCATACCATAACCCTCCATTCCCTTCTCATCCATATGCCTATCCAATTTAATTTTAAATGATACCAACGAACCTGCCTCCACCACTTCCACTGGAATCTCACTCCACACCGCTACCACTCTCTGAGTAAAGAAGTTTCCCCTCATATTACACCTAAATTTCTGTACCTTAATTCTGAAGTGATGTCCTCTTGTTTGAATCTTCCCTATTCTCAAAGGGAAAAGCTTGTTCTCTCATCATTTTAAAGACCTCTATCAAGTCCCCCCTCAACCTTCTGCGATCCAGAGAATAAAGACCTAACTTATTCAACCTATCTCTGTAACTTAGTTGTTGAAACCCAGGCAACATTCCAGTAAATCTCCTCTGTACTCTCTCTATTTTGTTGACATCCTTCCTATAATTGGGCGACCAAAATTGTACACCATACTCCAGATTTGGTCTCACCAATGCCTTGTACAATTTTAACATTACATCCCATGAATCGAGTTACCCGATGAAGAATAATGGGAAAGCCTCCAATTAATTTTGCTCATCTAGAAACTGATTATTATTGAACTTGAGGCGGCACGGTGGCACAGCGGTAGAATTGCTGCCTTACAGCGTTTGCAGCATCGGAGACCAGGGTTTGATCCAATCCCGACTAACGGTGCTCTCTGTGCGGAGTTTTACGTTCTTTCTGTGACTGCATGGGTTTTCTCTCAGACCTTCGGTTTCCTTCCACACTCCAAAGATGTACAGATTTGTAGGTTGATCCTAAAAGAAGGGTCTCGACCCAAAATCTCACCCATTCCTTCCTTCACTCCAGAGATGCTGCCTGGCCCACTGAGTTACTCCAACTTGTTGTGTCTATCTTGGGTTTGTCGGTTAATTGTCTTGGGTTTGTATACTTGGTGTAAAGAAGTTAAGTCTGACACACTGTAACTTTACTGAGTATTTAATAAAGGCACATGTGAAGCACGTCCCAGTACTGACTGCATCTCGTCTTCAGGCGTACCGGAACCAAGGGAGGAGTAAGGGGAAGATACCACAGTTATACTGAGATGACTAAGGCGTGGTTAGTGGTATTGAGGTAGCTACAATATAGGTTGCATGCATAAACCATCTACATCCTTTCCCTTAGAAATGTAAAATTGAAGTTATAACAGTGGCAGTGTGATTATACAACACATGCAAATTTAAACAAAATCACCGTAGCGGACAGGAGGTTTGACAACCCGACCCGAGTGTGTGCGTATAGCACCATCACCCTCCCCACCAGATAGAAGAGGAGGCGGAGAGTTGGCGTGCTGATCAGCTTTGTTTTGAGAAGGTCGAAAGCCTGCTGGTGTTGGGGAAACCAGGACCAGGCAATGTCTTTTTTCTTCAGTTGCCTCAGGGGTGCGCTCAACTCACTGAGGTCGGGGATGAACTTTCCCAAATAGTTGACCATGCCCAGGAATCACTGCAGGCTGGTGACGTCGGTCGGGGCAGGCAGCTCGGAGATAGCGTTGGTTTTCTGCGGATCAGGTTTCAGCCCGTGGGCTGTGAAGATGTGGCCAACATAGGGTACTTCAGCGACACGGAACTTGCACTTTGACAGGTTGAGTTTTAAGTTGATCTGGCGAGCGCGGTCTAGAATTCGTCGCAGGTTGTGGTTGTGCTCAGCAGCATCTTTCCCGTAAACCAGGATGTCATCCACAATAATGGCACATGGTAGGCCAGCAAACAGTTGCTCCATGGAGCGTTGAAACACTTCGCTGGCAGAGTTGATGCCGAACGACATCCGCAAAAATTTGAATCTTCCGAAGGGGGTGCCAAAAGTGGTTAAGTCTGAGGAGTGTTTGTCTAGAGGTATTTGCCAGAATGAGCTCCTGGCATCAAGGACAGAGAACCCCGTGGCCTGGCCGACCTGGGCAGCAACATCTTCTACAGTCCTCATGGGACAATGAGGACGTCTTATTGCTAGATTTAAGTCTTTGGGGTTGATGCACACCCGTATCTCGCTCTTACCCTTCTTCATGGTGGCAGCCATGGTGGAGACCCAGTCGGTGGGTTCGCTGACAGCTTCAAGCACTCCCATGGCAACCATGTTCTTCAGCATTGCTTCGACCTTGCCCTTCATGGCAAACGACACCCTGTGTGGAGCATGGACCCCTGGTACAACCGACGGGTCAGTTGCGATCTTGTACACAAGGGGCAGCTTACCCAGATCATCATCGAATAGGTCAGGGTATTCAGAGACTGGATTCAGCATCACCCGTACTTCGTGGACAGTGCGGTCAAAGGACACCAGCCCGAGATCCTGACACGCCTGATTGCTCAACAGCGTCACACAGTCACAGTCAAGAATGAAGAACGACAGGTCTCGCGAAGATTTCTTCAGCACACAGTGGAAGGTGGCCCTCCCCACAGGTTTCAGCTCCTCTCCCCCATAAGCACTCAATGTGGAGCGATCAGCAATTAACAGCTCATTATTTCTAATCTTCCTGATCAGGGATGTTGACATAACATTCACCTTCGCCCCCGTGTCCAGCTTAGCAGTGAAGGATTTGTTGTTGACAGTGACAAGCGCAGAAGGATCGCGGAAGAGAGATTGATTATGAAGGAGAGAATAAACACTGGCATCTCCCATGGAAGTACTGGGCTCAGAGTCGAGGGCAGTGTCGACAGAAGACTGGGAACAGAATTCGTTATCAACTTGTTGACGGTTGTTTAAAACTTGTCTGGGAGCTGGAGGAACGTTCCCACGGGAGCGACAGGCAGCTGAGAAATGGTTCATCTTCTTACAGAAATTACAAGCTTTACCAAATGCTGGACATTGCGACTGCATAGAGTGGACATAGTTGCAGATGGGGCACTTCTTGACAAGCGGGACCCAAGCGGCATAAGTCAGCCGCGGTGCAGGGCGAACGTTGTCTTGCTTGCGACGGGGCATAGCAACACCAGTCAGATTAATAGCTCGATTATCAGATCCCCTCTGCCCATGTAACGGGGCAACCACCTCAGCTAGTCTGCATGCATGCATAGCTTCAGTCAGGGTGAGATCCGGTTTTCGCAGCAGCTCTGCTCGTAACCTCTGATCTAGCATGCCGGTGACTAAAATATCTCTGGTGAGCTGATCACGCATGTTCTCGAAACGGCACCGCTGAGCAAGGTAGCGCAGGTCAGCGATAAAACATTCAACAGGCTCATCAAGCTGCTGTTTCCTTGTAAAGAATCTAGCCCGCTCCAATATACGGTTGGAGGGCAAGTCACAAATCTCCGCAAACTTGCGTAAGAGACATACCGGGTCGTTGGCAGATTCCGCCGGCTCGACGACCTGGTCGTTGTCATCCAGGACCGCTGGATTGTAGGTGAAAGTCTGAGCTCGTTTCATAGCATCGGGACCGGCAAGGTTCAGCAGGAGTGAGGCTTTGACCGCATCAGGGTCATTTCGGTGCACGATGTTGATGAAGTGGTTGTAGTCCATCACGAAAGTAGCCCATCGCTCCACAATGTCATCGTCAAAGACAAGGGGAGAGGGCTTGCGGCACGAGAATGCCATGGCAAAGAGGGAATTAAACACTAGTAAAACTAGGAGCAAATAAAACCCGATAAACAGGAGGCGCGCGTTCAACTTACTGACACCATGTAAAGGAATGTACAGTCTGACACACTGTAACTTTACTGAGTATTTAATAAAAGCACATGTGAAGCACGTCCCAGTACTGACTGCATCTAGTCTTCAGGCGTACTGGAACCAAGGGAGGAGCAAGGGGAAGATATCACAGTTATACTGAGATGACTAAGGCGTAGTTAGTGGTATTGAGGTAGCTACATTATAGGTTGCATCTACACTTGGTATAAGCGTCAACATTGTCCCTAGTGTGTGTAGGCTTGTGTTAATATGCGGCAATCGCTGGTTGGCGCGGAATCGTTGGGCCGAAGGACCTGTTTCCACACTGTATCTCTAAACTAAACTAAAGTAAACTAATCAATGGAAAATTATTAAATCCACATCACCTACTCTCCAAAACCATCAAGTCTACTCTGCCATTCAATCATGGCTGATCCATCTCTCCCTCCAAACCCCATTCTCCCGGCTTCTCCCCATAACTCCTGTCACCTGCACAAATCAAGTCTATCGATCTCTGCCTTAAAAATATCCACTGACTTGGCCTCCACAGCTTTCTGTGGCAAAGAATTCCGCAGATTCACTTACCTTCGCTTGGATGCCTTCTTTAATATGCACTTGGGTGCAGAACTCCGGTCATTGTTGGGTTGGAAGGCAAAGCCCCTCAAGTAAACTATCCCTGTTGCTCCTCATTGCCCTCAGCTCGTAAAGGTTCATGGTGAGACCCTGGGCAATGTGAACTATTTCCCATGAACTGGGAGCCACCTTTCAATGAAGACAGACATTGAAGATGAAAATCGTCACTTCGCTTAATGCACCGCCTTTGGTCGATTGAGGAAAAGATTACTTGAAGATGAAGTGCTCAGACCTCACACAAAGCTCATGGTCTACAAGGCAGCAGTGATTCCTTAACTCCTATATAAGTCTGAATCATGTACTATCTACAGCAAGTACCTTAGGCATAGGAAAAACATCCCCAGTACAGTATCAGTACAAGATCCACCAAATTCACTGGAAGAATAAACAAAGCTAATGTGGCCTCTTCCAGGTTGGTACCCCAAGCACTGAGGCAGTTTACCTATTCCAGAAAGGAGTTTAAACTGATCTATCAGAGTCATAGAGTGATACAGTGTGGAAATAGACCCTTCGGCCAAACTTGCCAGCACTGGCCAACATTTCCCAACTACACTAGTCACACCTGCTGGTGTTTGGTCCATATCACTCCAAACCTGTCCTATCCATGTACCTGTCTAACTTCTTCTTAAATGTTGGCATAGTCCCTGCTTCAACTACCGCCTCAAGCAGCTTGTTCCATACACCCACCCGTCCCTTTGTGTCAAAGATCTATTGAGGATGAAAAAGTAGAACAACATCTTTGAACTCATATTTCATATTCCTTTGTGACATAGAAGGAGGCATTTCAGCCCATCGAGTCTATGCCAGGTTGCAGAATGACCCCATCAATCCCTTTTCCCCATCCTTTTTTTGGTTCACTATTCTCTCTTGCATGACGTCAACTGTGGTGGGTATATGGAACGAGCTGCCAGAGGATAAGGCAGATATGATAATATTATTTAAAAAAACATTTGGGACAGGTACATGGATAAGAAAGGTTGATATATGGCTCAAATACAGGTAAATGGAACTTGGTTTGGTGGAGTATATGGTCAGCATTGATCAGATGGGCTAAAGGGCCTGTTTCTGTGCTATATGACTCTATAATCATCTCTTGATTCTCCAACAAACCATCTACATCTGGGAACACCTTATCAGCACACCATTGACAACCTTAAAGAATCAGCCTGATGAAGGGTCCTGACCAGAAACATCACACTTTGCTTGATCCTGAGCTGAAACTATCATTTAGTATGAACTGAAGATAGACACAAAATGCTGGAGGAACTTAGCGGGACAGGCAGCATCTCTGAAGAGAAGGAATGCGTGATGTTTCAGGTCAAGACCCTTCTTCAGACCCAAAACGTCACCCATTCCTTCTCTCCGGAGATGCTGCCTGTCTTGCTGAGTTAGTCCAGCATTTTGTGTCATCTTCATGTGGAATCTCATGTAGATAGGGTGGTAAAGAAAGCTTTTGGTGTGCTGGCCTTTCTTTATAAATCAGAACATTGAGTATAGAAGTTGGGATGTAATGTTAAAATTGTACAAGGCATTGGTGAGGCCAATTCTGGAGTATGGTGTATGGAGTATGGTGTACAATTTTGGTCGCCTAATTATAGGAAGGATGTCAACAAAATAGAGAGAGTACAGAGGAGATTTACTAGAATGTTGCCTGGGTTTCAGCAACTAAGTTACAGAGAAAGGTTGAACAAGTTAGGGCTTTATTCTTTGGAACGCAGAAGGTTAAGGGGGGACTTGATAGAGGTTTTTAAAATGATGAGAGGGATAGACAGAGTTGACGTGGAAAAGCTTTTCCCACTGAGAGTAGGGAAGATTCAAACAAGGGGACATGACTTGAGAATTAAGGGACTGAAGTTTAGGGGTAACATGAGGGGGAACTTCTTTACTCAGAGAGTGGTAGCTGTGTGGAATGAGCTTCCAGTGAAGGTGGTGGAGGCAGGTTCGATTTTATCATTTAAAAATAAATTGGATAGTTATATGGACGGGAAGGGAATGGAAGGTTATGGTCTGAGCGCAGGTATATGGGACTAGGGGAGAATATGTGTTCGGCACGGACTAGAAGGGTCGAGATGGCCTGTTTCCGTGCTGTAATTGTTATATGGTTATTATATGGTTCAGTTTAAACCAGCATCTGCAGTTCCTTCCTGCATATTATTATGTAGTTTAGTTGTAGGTACAGTGCGTAAACAGGCTCTTTGGCCCACCGAGTCCAAACCGACGACCAATCTTCACACACTTACACTATCCTGTACACACTAGGGACAATTTACAAATTTACCATTGCCAATCAACCTGCAAACCTGTATGTCGTTGGAGTGCGGGAGGAAACCAGGGATTGCAGAAAAACCCACGCAGGTCACGGGAAGAACTCTGGAACTCTCTGCCACAGAGGGTAGTTGAGGCCAGTTCATTGGCTATATTTAAGAGGGAGTTAGATGTGGCCCTTGTGGCCAAGGGGATCAGAGGGTATGGAGAAAAGGCAGGTACGGGATACTGAGTTGGATGATCAGCCATGATCATATTAAATGGCGGTGCAGGCTCGAAGGGCCGAATGGCCTACTCCTGCACCTAATTTCTATGTTTCTATGTTTCTAACGTACAGACAAGCACCCGAAGTTAGGATCGAACCCCGGTCTCTGCAGTCTATCCTATTGGGAAAAATTTGAAGGATGTTTTGTCGATGGGTGGAAGCCTTTCTGATCCTCTTTCTTTGTCTGTCTACATTTGTGGATTCAATGGTGAAAAGCTATTGTCACAATTGTATTGATCTGATACTCAGGGCATAATCCTGATGACCTGGGTTCAAATCACACCAATGCAGAATTCAGGAATTAAAAGGTCCAATGATGATCATGAGAACCGCAGTCGATTCTTTGAAAGCACGTCAGGTAGATGAGTGCCCTGCTGAACTCACTTCCTCTGGTCTACACGTGACTCCAGACCCACAGCAATGTGGTCGACTCTTAAAGGCCAACTGAACTGGCCCAGCAATGCATTCAGTTGTAATAAACCTCCAGATTTCTTCAAACAATTAAATGGTGAAAGTCTAGTATATCAATAATTTTTTTTCTCATGTGTTAATTATACGTATCTCACTCTTATCAGTTCGTAAGTGATAGAAGCAGAATTAGACCATTCAGCCCATCAAGTCTACTCTACCATTCAATAATGGGTGATCTACGTTTCAATCTTATCACTATTCTCCTGCCTTCTCCCCATAAACCCTGACATTGACAAATCAAGAATCTATCTATCTCTGGTTTAAAAGTATCCATTGACTTGGCCTGCATAGCCTTCCGTGGCAATGAATTCCACAGATTCACCACCTTCTGACTAAAAAAAATCCTCCACATCTTCCTAAAGAAAAGTAATTTAGTTCCCAGGCTATGAACGCCAGCACTGGGCTCTCCTCTCCACATCCACTCTATCCAGGCCTTTAAATTACTTTAATATTACTGAATTAAACTATTCATACCTGGGAATCTGT
The DNA here is from genome assembly GCF_028641065.1 of Leucoraja erinaceus. Taxonomy (NCBI): domain Eukaryota; kingdom Metazoa; phylum Chordata; class Chondrichthyes; order Rajiformes; family Rajidae; genus Leucoraja; species Leucoraja erinaceus. Next base: position 3,765,369 of record NC_073397.1, read on the forward strand.
ATATAGGCAGCAAAACCTTGTTTAGAACGAGTGTCATGTGTCAGGTCAGGTTGGGTGGAGTTCCCCCCGCCACGGTTACCATGTAATCCCGCGCTACCCGCTCCATGGTCGGATAGCCAGCAACTAAACCGTGTCCCCAACCTGGTTTGCCAGATGAAGAGGGGACTGTGGACCCCCCAGTAGGACCAAAAACAAGACCTGTCAAAGGGCGGATGAGCTCCTAGCGAGCCAACGGCAATCCACACTTCAGCAGAAGTTGCGATCACTGTTGTACACAGCATTGTAAGGAACGATGATAAAACACACACACCAAAATCTTACACTTCTAGTGGCGGAAGTCCGCAGGAACTGGAAAACAGAGATGTGTGGTGCGTCCGTCACAGTTCCCGTTGGAAACCAGCGCCACTGCGTCGCTTCACCACTTCAACGATGATGAATGAATGAATGTCATATGTCTGAAATTACTCTACCGGCTGAAACACCAATTCACCCAGCTCCTGTGAAATAAAATGAGAGTAGGAAGGAACTGCAGATGCTGGTTTCAACCAAAGAGAGACACATAAAGCTGGAGTAACTCAGCGGGTCAGAGAGCATCTCTGGAGAAAAGGAATAGGTGACGTTTCCCTTCTTCAGACTGAGAGTCAGGGGAGAGGTAGCTTAATTTTACTGATTTTATGTGTAGGAAGGAATAGCAGGTGCTGGTTTAAACCGAAAATAAAGGCAAAATTCTGGAGTAACTGGAGTAATTCTGGAGCAGGACAGGCAGCATCTTGACCCGAGACAGAGATAGGATCTCGACCTGAAACGTTGTGCATTCCTTCGCTCCAGAGATGCTGATTGTCCCACTTACAGATTGTATGCCTCGTTATCACCTTCTACTCAGCCACCAATGAACCATTCGATATTTCCTTGAACCGTCTCTTTTGATCTGTTGTTTTCACACCTTACCCTTCCATATCTCTCGTCTCCCTTTCCCCTGACTCTCAGTCTGAAGAACGGTCTTGATCCGAGACATCACTTATTCCTTTTCTCCTGAGATGCTGCCCGTCCCGAAGAGTTACTCCAGCAATTTGTGTCTATCTTCAAAGCAAATCAGTTGACTGACAGTAAGTAGAGTAGTAGGTACGTGGATAGATTTAGGCTAAGATGATTGAACAGTTTATGCAAGATAATTTATGTTGAAGTTACCCTGTACATGAAAAAAATTCTAAACTATATTCATCATTTCAGCTCGATGAAAGCATTACTTTCTTCAATAATCAATCTCACGTGGCATTTTCAGGATTATAACGACACCTTTAATGTAACACAGGAGGGGGTTGATTCAATAAGCTTTCATCTCATAACTTATTGTTTTATTTATGAACCACAAGTTGTAAAATATGCTCAGAATGTGTAGTGTTAGTTGAGAGATACAGCGCGGAAACAGACCCTTCGGCCCCCCGAGTCCACACCGACCAGCAATCCCCGCACATTAATGCTATCTTACCTACACACACACACTGGGGACAATTTACACCTACACCTACACCAATTAACCTACAAACCTGTACGTCTTTGGAGTGTGGGAGGAAACAAAAAATCTCGGAGAAAAAAACGTGGTCATGGGAAGAATGTACAAACTCCGTACAGACAGTAGTCGGGATCGAACCCAGTTTACAGTAAGCGCTGTAAAGCAGCAACTCTAATGCTGCGCCACTGTGCCGTCCATGATTGATTTATACACACTTTCATCCTTGTCCACTCGTCCATCTCCTAAACTTCTCTGGCCAACATTACCTTCTCATTCCAGAACGTTTCAGATTTAAAATTGCCTATGTGCTGAATGATCCATGGTGACCGCAAAATAATACCCATCTCCTCTCTTTGCAATTCCTCTTCTTGGTCTGAGCCCTACATCTCCCCACGTCTCATCATTTGGAGCTGTGGCAATAGACCATAGTCATTATGTCGAACTTCAGCTTTCTGTTTCCTTGTCGACTCTTTAGAACATTTCCACCAATTGAACGCCTGCATTTGGACCATATATTTTCCTTTTTTAATATTTTTCTAAATATCTCTTAAACATAGTGATTGTATCTGATTCCATTACCTCCTCCAGCAGCACATTCCAGATATCAATCACTGTCGCTGTAAAAAAACCTACCCCCCCCCCCCCCCCCCCACCTCCCCCCCCCCCCCCCGAACCCCCTTTAAAACTGCTTCTTCTTCTCACCTTGAACCTATGCCCCCTTTTTTGATACTCCAGCCTAAAGGCCCTTTTACACGATGCGAGTCCACACAGGAGCTCTCCCGAGTTTAAAAAAAAATCTAACTCGTGGTAAGTACGTAGAATGTACGTGGCGGGTACGTCGGAGCTCGTGGATGTTCGTAGCGGCTCGTAATGCTAACGGCAGGTACTCGGGAAACGCGGAAACTCGTGAAGTTTTTTCAAGTGTGAAAAATTTCCAAGAGTAAAAAAATACTCGTGATGAGGTACCACAAGTTTGCTTTTTTTTAAACTCGGGAGAGCTCTTGGGTGAACTCGCATCGTGGGACAGGCCCTTTACAAAAAGATTAGACAATCTACTGTATCCATGCCGTTATAATTTTATGTACATGTCAGGTCATTCCTCAGCCTCCTTCGCTACAGGTAAACAAGCCCAACCTCAATCCAATTCTATAGAAATTCATGTAAAATCATTGATGTTGTTGTAAATTACTCGGTATATGGTTGATATGTGTAAGAAGGAACAGCAGATGCCGGTTTACACCAAAGATAGACACAAAATGCTGGAGTAACTCAGCGGGTCAGGCAGCATCTCTGGAGAGAAGGAATGGGTGACATTTTGTGTTGAGACATTTCTTCAGACTCATAAGGGGTCTTTGATTACTTCCAAGATGGCGCCCAACCCAGTGCTAGCCACAGAAGCAGGTCCACAAACTCATAATACAATCGTCTTGTGTATGGCGTGCACAGCCCAAAGTTGTAGATCAAGGGTAGACATCCAGGCCAGGACAGCATCAGTTACTGGGTGGATGGCTTTGATGCCACCAGGGAAAAGCCTCAGTGGGCAGTCATTCACGATGTGTGGGATGGATGGTCTGGATGTCCGCAGTCGCAAGCAGGGCTGTCTGTCATCCCCCACTTATGCAGGTGATGAGCTGTTCTTGCATGGAGGGTGTGGATTATGTTCAGGGTTAGCCATTGCTTGCGAGGGAGGTCAAAACCCGGTGGTTTCACACTGTGGGGTTTGTGATGACGTCTCCGTTGTTGGTGTTGGCGTCTTTCCAGGCTCTGGAAATCTACACAATGTTAAAGGCTTGATTGTAATCATGTATTGCCTTTCTATTGGCTGGATAGCACACAATAAAAGCTTTCCCCTGTACCTCAGTACACGTGACAATAATAAACTTAACCATAGCCTAAACGTCACCTATTCTTTTTCTCCAGAGATGCTGCCTGACCAGCTGAGTTACTCCAGCATTTTGTGTCTGTCTTACATGGAAAGATATCTTGCCTTTGTTCATCATTTTAGCTTTATACCAGCTTTACTATATTCAATAATCAATCTCATTTGGCAATTTTAAGATAATAACAAGACCTTGAAAATATAACACAGAAAGAGGTTGACTCAATAGCTCAAAGTCCACCTCCATCTCATCATACAAGTCCTAGATTTCAAACACTACAATCGGCTTGTACTCGCTAGAATTTAGAAGATTGAGGGGGAGGGGGGGAATTTATAGAAACTTACAAAATTATTAAGGGGTTGGACAGGCTAGATGCAGGAAGATTGTTCCCGATGTTGGGGAAGTCCAGAACAAGGGGTCACAGTTCAAGGATAAGGGGGAAATCTTTTCGGACCGAGATGAGAAAAACATTTTTCACACAGAGAGTGGTGAATCTGTGGAATTCTCTGCCACAGAAGGTAGTTGAGGCCAGTTCATTGGCTATATTTAAGAGGGAGTTAGATGTGGCCCTTGTGGCTAAGGGGATCAGGGGGTAGGGAGAGAAGGCAGGTACAGGATACTGAGTTGGATGATCAGCCATGATCATATTGAATGATGGTGCAGACTCGAAGGGCCAAATGGCCTACTTCTGCACCTATTTTCTATGGTTCTATGTTTTTATGTTTCCCCAGAACCCTTCTGCCGTGCAACCTCCTAATTCAAAATAAGATTTAAAATCTGAGTCCGACTGGCTTTTCTACCACATCGCCCTCTGCCTTCAGTTTAAGTTTAGTTTATTGTCAAATGTATCGAGGTACAGTGAAAAGCTTTTGACCAGTCAGCAGAAAGATAACTACCTTTACAAATTTACCAACTTACATATGTTGACACCAATGTAGAGCAGAGGAAATACTGGACGTTCTTCAGAAGACCCATTATCTCTTCCTCTGCCACTTATGGAACCCTGGGATACTAGGGCAAGTGACTCAATACCTTCCCCCCAGCTGTTTATCAATAGCAATGTTAATTAACCAAATTAACATATTACAATCCAGCCATTTACAATGTACAGGTTTATGATAGGGAATAATGTTTAGTACAAGCTAAGGCCAGTAAAGTCTAATCAAGGATAGTCTGAGGGTCACCAAAGAGGTAGATGGTAGTTCAGCATTATGCTCTGGTTGTGGTAGGATGATTCAGTTGCTTAATTACAGCTGGGAAGGAACTGTCCCTGAATCTGGAGGTGTGCGGTTTTACACCTATACCTGTTACCTGATGGGAGAGGGGAGAAGAGGGAGTGGCCAGGGTGTGTGACTCATTCTTGATTATGCTGCTGGCCTTGCTGAGGAAGTGTGAGGTATAAATGGAGTCAATAGAAGGGAGGTTGGTTTGTGGGTTAATCTGGGTTGTGTCCACAATTAGCTGCAACTTCTTGCGGTCTTGGATGGAGCTGCTGCCAAACCAATCTATGATGTGTCCTGTCAAAATGCTTCAGTTATGCATCTCTAGAGGTTGGTGAGAATTGTAGGGGACATGCCGAACCTCCTAAGCCTTCTGAGGAGGTAGAGCTGTTGGTGTGCTTTCTTGATTGCTGCTTCAATATGGGTGGCCCAGGAGAAGCTGTTGGTGACATTGACTCCGATCTTACATCTTACATCTTGGTTCCACCAGAATGCCACAGGAGGTATTTCATCCCTGTGGCTATCTTCCCCCCCCCACCCACCCTCCCCAATCTTTGCACATCCCCAGTCTTCTCCACTTATCACTTTAATTGCAGGTTTCATGTATTTTGTGTTTTTATGACACAAAGTGTGGCAGCTGTGTGGAATGAGCTTCCAGTGAAGGCGGTGGAGGCAGGTTCGATTTTATCATTTAAAAATAAATTGGATAGTTATATGGATGGGAAGGGAATGGAGGGTTATGGTCTGAGCGCAGGTATATGGGACTAGGGGAGATTATGTGTTCGGCACGAGACTAGAAGGGTCGAGATGGCCTGTTTCCGTGCTGTAATTGTTATATGGTTATATGACTGTTATAAAGTTCTATTGTATCTTGTCGTATATTACACTTACATCTTTGAGTCATAGAGGGTCAATTGGAGCACAACTAGGCCCCTTGCCTACCATGTTAATGTATCAGTTATGCAGAAAGATAGATCAGCTTGATTGAATGGTGGAGTAGACTTGATGGGCTGAATGGCCTAATTCTGCTCCTATCACTTATGAATATGAACTTCAAAGTAAAAATACCCCAAGAAGATTTAGCAGTGGAGCAGTACTTATCCACGAGGATGGAACCCAATGTGCAACATTGTCTGTCTATTTCCCTCCACAGATGCTGCCTGACCCACTGGGTTCCTCAAGCAGTTTGCTTTTGCTCAAGATTCAAGCATCTTCTGTCTCTTTAGTCTCAATATATTCTTTCCTCTGATTAACAAAATATACTTGAGAAGGCCTTACCAAACATTCTCTGCAATGGACATTTGTATCTTCCGTTGCAACTAGTTTTGACATAGGTGGAAGAACAGGTGGCAGGGTGGCGTAGCAGTAGAGCTACTGCCTCACAGCGCTAGAGACCTGGGTTCAATCCTTAATATGGGTGCTTGTCTGTACGGAGTTTGTGCATTAGAAACAAAATAGGTGCTTCGAGCCAGCACCACCATTCAATATGACTGATCATCCAAAATCAGTACCCCGTTCCTGCTTTCTCCCCATATCCATTGATAACGTTTAGCCCTAAGAGGTAAATCTAATTCCCTCTTGAAACCATCCAGTGAATTGGCCTCCACTGCCTTCTGTGGTAGAGTTTTGCACAGATTTGCAACTCTCTGGGTGAAAATGTTTTTCCTCATCTCAGCCCTAAATGGCCTACCCCTTTTTCTCCCCATGACCTGTGTGGGTTTTTGCCCGAGATCTTCGGTTTCCTCCCACACTCCAAAGCCGTACAGGTTTGTAGGTTAATTGTCTTGGTATATATGCAAATTGTCCCTAGTGTGTGTAGGATAGTGTTAGTGTGTGGGCATGGCTGGTTGGTGTGGAATCAGTGGGCTGAAGGGCCTGTTTCTGCACTGTATTGCTAAACTATACTAAATTAAACTGCACCATCTGCTTGAATGATAGAACAGACGGAGATAATTTTCCACAAGTGCCAGAATATCTCAGATATTCCTGCAATCATGCTAAAAGGATGAATGACCTTTATGGATTGATTTCATGCTTTTTGTAACATCATTACTGTGTGTTATAACTTATATTAAATTAAGGAAAATTTGATACACCACATATATTATGAAACAAGATCTTTCTGTGAGGTAAAAGTTAATGATCCAAGTGTGTAAATGATTTAAGGATGCTTTTTTCTTTAAATCCAGTCATTAGTAGTTGAAATCGCCAGTACATGTATAATCTGGGAGCAGCTGAGTTTACATCACTGGGACTGCCAATTCCAACTAGTTGACAGTGGAAAATTATGACCTCTTTACAAAATGAACATACTGCTAGTGTAGAAAATGTACTTCAGTTTAATTTAGTTTAGCGATAGAATGCGGAAATATTTGTGCATAGGAAGAAACTGCAGATGCTGGTTTAAACCAGAGATAGACATAAAATCCTGGAGTAATTCAGCGGAACAGGCAGCATCTCTGGAGAGAAGGAATTGGTGATGTTTCGACCTACCGAGTCCATGCCGACCACTAACACTACACTATCCCGTACACTCACACTATCCTATACACTAGGGCCAATTTATAATTTTACTGAAGCCAATGAACCTACAAGGCCATATGTTCTTGAAGTGTGAGAAGGAGCCGGAGCACCCGGAGAAAACCCACGCAGGTCACGGGGAGAACGTATAAATACCGTACAGGCAAGCACTCATAGTCAGGATTGAACCCGGATCTCTGGCACTGTTAGGCGGCAACTCTACCGCTGCACCACCGTGCCGCCCTGAAATCTGAAATACAAACAGAAAATATTAGACGTACGATGGTTTTTTTTGGGAAGTGAAAGCAGGGCAGGATTTACATAGTAAATGGGAGAATATTGCACAGCAAAGATCTGGAGATGCAGATACACAGTCCCAGGAAATAGCAATGCAGGTAGATGAGTGGTGAAGGAGGCATTTGGCACACATCCAGTCATTGGTACGAGTATTGGATGCAGGATCTGAGATGTCGTATTACAGTTATACCTGACATTGGTGAGATCACATTTAGTGAACTGTGTGGAGTTCTGGTTGCCCTGCTCTTGGAAGGATGTCATTGAGATTAAAGAGCGTAGAAAAGATTCATCATGATGTCATGTGTAGGAAGGAACTGCAGATGCTGGTTTAAACCAAAGATAGATATAAAATGCTGGAGTAATTCAGCGGAACAGGCAGCATCTCTGGAGAGAAGGAATGAGTGACGTTTCGGCTCAGACCTACCTGATCTCTCGGTTGCCAAACACTTCAATTCCCCTTCCCAGATAGAACATAGAACAGTACAGTGTAGGAAGGAACTATAGAGGGTGGTTTAAACTGAAGATAAAGCTGGAGTAACTCAGCAGGTCAGACAGCTACTCTGGAGAAAAGGAATTGGTGACATTTTGGGTAGAGACCCATCTTCAGATGGTGAGTCAGGGGAGAGGGACACAAGAGATTTGGACGGTGATATAGGGAGATATAGAACAATGAATGAAAGATATGCAAAAAAGTAAAGATGATAAAGGAAACAGGCCATTGTTAACTGTGTGCTAGATGAAAACGAGTTACAGACAATGAGACTCGACAAGACGACTTTGAAGCTAATACGACTTGGGTGGAGGAGGGATGGAGGGAGAGGGGATGCAAGGTTTACTTGTAATTAGACAAAATCAACCACTGAGTTGTACGCTGCCCAAGCAAAATAAAAGGTGCTGTTCCTCCAATTTGCATTGGGCCTCACTCTGACAATGGAGGAGGCCCAGGACAGAGATTCCTGGGATTGAACAGTACAGCGCAGAAAAAGACCTTTGGCCACACATGATGTAAAGTTAAATCAGGAGTCAAATCAAGGGTGTTTAACTGTTATACAGTATGGAACAAATTGGAACAAAACAAGTTTGTCTTGCAGCATCACAAGGTACTCTACATTGAATCTTCTTTCACTACTGCTTGTGGAAGTGTATTCCACACCATATCTGCCCCTGTATAAAATACATGTTCCTTATGTTTAGTTCTAGGGCCAATTCTAATTCCATTCTATGTCCCCTTGTTCTTGACACCTTTGCTGCTAGAAAGAGTTCCTCTCCATCTATTGTGCTAAAATGACACGCCTTCACGTACCTCTGACCAATGTCTTTACAGCATTCTCTGTTCCATGGAGAACTACCTTGTCTTCTCCTATTCATCAGCAGGGGTAGCTAGCGGAGTCGTGGTCTCACAGCTCCAGTAACCTGGAGTTCAATACTGACTTCCAGTCCTCTCCATGAGGAGTTTATATGTTTTCTCTGTGATGGCCTGTTTTGCCTCTGGGAGTTGCCCCACTACAAATTATCCTTAATGTGGAGGTGTTGTCTTCTACACACAATCCTTGCATTTAATATGTCTGCCACTGTCTAGTTCTATTACAGGGTACATTTTTTGGTGTAAAGATGGTGTCATTTCTATCAATGAGAGTCATAGTCATAGAGTGATACAGTGTGGAAACAGGCCATTCGGCCCAACTTGCCCACACCGGCCAACATGTCTCAGCTACACTAGTCCCACCTGCCTGCATTTGGTCCATATCCCTCCAAACTTGTCCTATACATGTACATGTCTAACTGTTTCTTAAACATTGGGATAGTTCCAGCCTCAACCACCTCCTCTGACAGCTTGTTCCATACACCCACCACTCTTTGTGTGAAAAAGTTACCCGTCAGATTCCTATTAAATCTTTTCCCCTTCAACTTGAACCTATATCCTCTGTTCCTTGACTCCCCCACTCTGGGCAAGAGATTCTGCACATGTACCCAATCTGTTCCTCTCGTGAACTTATACACCTATATAAGATCTCATCCTCCTGCACTACAGAGAATGGAGACCCAGTCTACTCAACCTCCGCCTAAAGCTCTGACCCTCTAGTCCTGGCAACATTCTAAATTTCACAAGGCAGACAAACTGTCATCGATATAAAGCTGCATTTGAAATTCAGGAAAAAACAAAGTTAATTAAATACATTACACTATTCAGAACCTAGAAGACAGAACCATTGTTGCCTGGGGCAGGTGTGACACAAGAGTTCGAGTCAAGTCAAGTTTATTCGTCACATACACATAGGAGATGTGCAGTGAAATGAAAAGTGGCAAATGCTCGCGAATTGTGCGAAAACAAACAAACAAACTACAAACAGAATGGAACAGAATCACATATTCACATATTACATATTTGTGGGAGGGAAGGAAGAAAAAGGGAAAAAACCCCAGCAATTTTAAAAATACACCACACAACAGTAAATTGGTTCAGTAGAGTTAGTCCCTGGAGAGATAGGAGTTTACAGTCCTAATGGCCTCTGGGAAGAAACTCCTTTTCATGCTCTCCGTTCTCACAGCATGGCAACGGAGGCGTTTGCCTGACTGTAGCAGCTGGAACAGTCCGTCGCTGGGGTGGAAGGCGTCTCCCGTGATTTTATTGGCTCTGGAGTTGCACCTTCTGATGTATAGTTCCTGCAGGGGGGCGAGTGTAGTTCCCATAGTGCGTTCTGCCAAATGCACTACTCTCTGCATAGCCTTCTTGTCCTGGGCAGAGCATTTCCCAAACCAAATCATGATATTTCCGGACAAGATGCTTTCCACAGCCGCTGAGTAGAAGCACTGGAGGATCCTCAGAGACACTCTGAATTTCCTCAATTGCCTGAGGTGGTAAAGGCGCTGCCTTGCCTTACTCACGAGAGCTGCAGCGTGTGATGTCCATGTCATATCCTCAGAGATGTGGACTCCCAGGTATTTAAACCAGCTCACCCTATCCACAGTATCCCCATTTATCCTCAGTGGTGTGTACGTCCTTGGGTGATTAAAGGCCGATAAATCCCCAGGGTCAGATAGGCTGCATCCCAGAGTACTTAAAGAAGTAGCTCCAGAAATAGTGGATGCATTAGTGATAATTTTTCAAAACTCTTTAGATTGTGGAGTAGTTCCTGAGGATTGGAGGGTAGCTAATGGAACCCTACTTTTTAAAAAGGGGGGGAGAGAGAAAACGGGGAATTACAGACCAGTTAGTCTAACATCGGTAGTGGGGAAACTGCTAGAGTCAGTTATTAAAGATGGGATAGCAGCACATTTGGAAAGTGGTGAAATCATTGGACAAAGTCAGCATGGATTTACGAAAGGTAAATCATGTCTGACGAATCTTATAGAATTTTTCAAGGATGTAACTAGTAGAGTGGATAGGGGAGAACCAGTGGATGTGTTATATCTGGACTTCCAGAAGGCTTTCGACAAGGTCCCACATAAGAGATTAGTATACAAACTTAAAGCACACGGTATTGGGGGTTCAGTATTGATGTGGATAGAGAACTGGCTGGCAAACAGGAAGCAAAGAGTAGGAGTAAACGGGTCCTTTTCAGAATGGCAGGCAGTGACCAGTGGGGTACCGCAAGGCTCAGTGCTGGGACCCCAGCTATTTACAATATATATTAATGATTTGGACGAGGGAATTGAATGCAACATCTCCAGGTTTGCCGATGACACTAAGCTGGGGGGCAGTGTTAGCTGTGAGGAGGATGGTAGGAAGCTGCAAGATGACTTGGATAGGCTCGGTGAGTGGGCAAATGCATGGCAGATGCAGTATAATGTGGATAAATGTGAGGTTATCCACTTTGGTGGCAAAAACAGGAAAGCTGACTATTATTTAAATGGTGGCCGATTAGGAAAAGGGGAGATGCAACGAGACCTGGGTGTCATGGTACACCAGTCATTGAAAGTAGGCATGCAGGTGCAGCAGGCAGTAAAGAAAGCGAATTGGCATTCATAGCAAAAGGATTTGAGTATAGGAGCAGGGAGGTTCTGCTGCAGTTGTACAGGATCTTGGTGAGACCACACCTGGATTATTGCGTACAGTTTTGGTCTCCAAATCTGAGGAAGGACATTATTGCCATAGAGGGAGTGCAGAGAAGGTTCACCAGACTGATTCCTGGGATGTCAGGACTTTCTGAAGAAGAAAGACTGGATAGACTCGGATTGTACTCACTAGAATTAGGAGATTGAGGGGGGATCTTATAGAAACTTACAAAATTCTTAAGGGATTGGACAAGCTAGATGCAGGAAGATTGTTTCCGATGTTGGGGAAGTCCAGGACAAGGGGTCACAGCTTAAGGATAGAGGGGGACATCTTTTAGAACTGAGATGAGAAAAATATTTTTCACGCAGAGAGTGGTGAATCTCTGGAACTCTCTGCCACTGAAGATAGTTGAGGCCAGTTCATTGGCTATATTTAAGAGGGAGTTAGATGTGGCCCTTGTGGCTAGAGGGATCAGGGGATATGGAGAGAAGGCAGGTACAAGATACTGAGTTGGATGATCAGCCATGATCATATTGAATGGCAGTGCAGGCTCGAAGGGCCGAATAGCCTACACCTGCAGCTATTTTCTCTGTTTCTATGTGCCCTCCTAAAGTCCACGATCAGCTCCTTAGTTTGTTTGATATTCAAGAGGAGGCTGTTGTCCTGACACCAGAGTGCCAGATCAGCCACTTCCTCCCGGTAGGCCTTCTCATCGTTGTCTGAGATCAGGCCCACCACCACAGTGTCATCAGCAAACTTGATTATTGAGTTGGAGCTGAACCAAGGCCGGATTAAGCTAGACAAGCTTAAGCTTAGGGCCTCGAGGTCTTGGGGGGCCTCCGGCCAAGGCAGGACACTACAGTTCAACTCTGGGCTGGCCCCCCTCTCTATCTCTCTCTCTCCATCTCCCTCCGCTATCCGTGTCCGGGCCGCCGGGCTCCGCTCACTCCTCATCCGCCGGCACGGCAAGCCGCCTTGCACGTGCGCATTGCTGCGGGCTGCACGTCCTCCCCCCTGCACATGCGCACACCACGGCCAGCACATCATCGGCCGCCCTGCGCATGCTCACTGCAACGGCAACTGGTCGGCGCTGGGCACTTTCTCCCTCGCTTTGAATTGTGGGAGATTTGGCCGCCATGGCTGTCCGGTCGCTGCCTCGCCGCCAGCGCTGAAAACCAACGCAGAGGGGGCCTCACAAGTGGAACAGCTTAGGACCTCTCTTCATCTAAATCCGGCCCTGAGCTGAACCTGGCCACACAGTCATGTGTGTACAGGGTGTACAGTTGGGGGCTGAGGACGCTAGGTGATGTTTTGGGTCGGAACCTTTCTTCAGACAGGAAGTGGAGTTTTGTGGGGTGGGGGGCGAAATGAACTGGATGCAAGAAAAGACCCACTATTGCAAAATGTCCTCAAGGTGTGCCTGTTGTAGCTCTTTGAATAACTCTTGAATCTCTCACATTTCCCCCAGCCAATAATGGGCCATTGTGGGTTCCACCTTTCCTGAGGTCATCTCTTACCGGCCCTGATTTGTTCTCGTTCTTTCTCACCGCCAGTTGTTCCCCAAACCCCCCACCTCTACTTCCAGTCTGATGAAGGGTTCCGACAGTTTGAACAAAGGCTAGAGATAAAAACTAAAGGTGCGAGACAGGTTTTGAAAAGTCCCAGTTTGTGAAGACAGGGGGAGGACATTAGCAGGAGGGGGTGGTGTGGAGAAATAGATGGGAGTCCAGATGGGGCACTGAGGAAAGAGGGGTAGGGAAAGGTGTGGGGGAGAAGAATGGGGATAGGCTTGTGGGGGTTAGTTAGAGGTCACCTAAAATTGGAGAATTCAATGTTCATACAATTGGATTGTTAGCTACCCAAGCAAACTATGAGGGGCTGTTCTTCCAATATCTGTGTGGCCTCACTCTGGCAAAGGAGGAGGTTCAAGACAGAAAGATCAGTGAGGAAATGGGAAGGGGAGTTAAAATGGTGAGCAACCGAGAGATGCAGTAGGCCTCGACGGACCGAGCGTAACTGTTCAGCGGTACAGTCACCGAGTCTACGCAATCCACAGGAGGCCACATCGGGAACATCAGATGCAGCAGGTGAGGTTAAGGGAGGTGCATGTAAACCTCTGCCTCACCTAGAAGGACTGGGTGGAGGGGACAGACGAGTTGTAGGGACAGGTGTTGCATCTCCTGCAGTTGCAGGGGAAAGTATCTGGGGAGGGGATTGTTTGAGTGGGAAGGGATGAGTGAACAAAGGTGTTGTGGAGGGAGCAGGAACTCAATCCTTTTTGCGTCTGGGGAGAGGGCTTTTAAGAGCAGAACTATGGTGCACTGAGGAGATGCAACTGACCTTTCTGTCCTGGGCTTCGTCCATTGCCCGAGTGAGGTCACATGTAAAGCAGAGGTACACCGCCTCATATTCCGCTTGGATAGCGTATATTGGGCGGCATTGTGGCACAGTGGTAACGCTGCAACCTTCCAGCACCAGAGACTCAGGTTGGATCCTGACTACAGGTGATGCCTATACGGAGTTTGTACGTTCTTCCCGTAACCTGCGTGGGTTTTCTCCGAGCGCTTGGGTTTCCTCCCACACTGCAGACGTACAGGTTAAATTGCCGCTAGTGTGTGGAGGATAGTGTAAGTGTGCGGGGATCGCTGGTTGGTATGGACTCAGTGGGCCGAAGGGCCTGTTTCCACGCTGGATCTCTAAACTAAATTAAAATAAATATCTTACTCTTGTTCCTGAAATTCCAGCCAGTAGAAAATTATCAAAGAGCTTTATTTTGCAACATCACATTAAGAGTTATTTTGCCTGGAGGCACGCAGCAGATCTGAACAGAGTGTGGCTTTAATGAAAATGTTGCTGAGTACCATTAGTGTGCAGAACCATGTTGGTAGATAGGGGGAACCTTTACTTCAGATTGACTTCTTAATACAAGGTCATCTGAGTTGGCTTGTCTTGGTAATATTGAATTCCAAAGCACTTTCTTCTCCCAAGGGCAGTAAACTATCCTGAACTTTTACTTAAATATAACAAGATTAAGAAAGATTATGTAGCAGTACAGAATCTGATGCTTGTTCTGAAGATGAGTGCAACATGTAACTACTGAGGGAGCATATTTCCTTTTTACGGAATGTGAAGTTAGGAGATTCTCTCAAGAATATTTAGTTTGTTTTAGGGATACATCGCTGAAACAGGCCCTTCGCACCGACTAGCGATCCCCGCGCATTAACGCTATCCTACACCCACACACTAGGGACAATTTACATTTATGCCAAGCCAATTAACCTATAAACCTGTCGTGTGGGAGGAAACGGAAGATCTTGGAGAAACCCCACGAGCCTACAAACTCCTTACGGACAGCACCCCCGTAGTCAAGATCGAACCCGGGTCACCGGTGCTGCAACCACTGTGCACTGCACCGTCCCACAATATTGAGTAAAGTCTGGTTCATACAGATTTTTAAAAATCTCATCTGACCATACCGCTAAGATTCAGGAAAGCAAGAAACATTAGGAATGATGTAATTCTAGGGGTGCAAATTCTACCAAATAAAGCAGTGACTAGAATGATGGGTTTGTTTGACATGAAAACCAAGAGCTGCAGATGGCGGTTAATACATGGCGTACTGGAGCGGCTCAGCAGGTCAGGCAACATCTCTGGAGAACATGGATTGGTGGTATTTGGGGTTGAGACCCTTCATCAGACGGATTGTAGGGGTGGTGGGTGAAGAAGAAAGCTGGAAAAGGGGCGAAGCAAGGCAGGTATTAGACCGAATCTCCTCCTGCCTTGATTGCTGCAACTCCCTTTACACTGGCATTAGCCAATTTTCCCTGTCCCGCCTGCAACTGGTCCAAAACGCCGCAGAGAGACTCCTGACGGGCACCCGAAAAAGGGACCACATCACCCCGATCCTGGCCTCCACTGGCTCCCTGTGCGGTTCCAAATAAATTTCAAGATCCTCTTTATGTTTACAAAGCCCTCAATGGGCTAGCCCCCACCTACATCAAAAGTCTTCTCACCCACCACACCACCTCCAGGTCCCTCAGATCGGCAGACTTGGGGTTACTGAATATCCCGCGGTCTAGGCATAAGCTTAGGGGCGACCGCGCCTTTGCGGTTGCAGCTCCTGTACTGTGGAATAGCATCCCCCTTCCCATCAGAACTGCCCCCTCCATCGACTCCTTTAAGTCGAGACTCAAAACTCATCTTTACTCTCAAGCCTTTCCTCTGAGGGAGGGCTATACGTATGTATTTATGCATGTACTTAATCTATGAACCACTGTTGTATAACATTAGTACCTCCACCAATGTAAAGCACTTTGGTCAAAGAGAGTTGTTTTTTAAATGTGTTATAGAAATAAAAGTGACTTGACTTGACGAGGGTTATTTTTGACAAGAACTAATGCCAGGGATAGGAACCAAGCAGGTTTGAAAGATTTCAGATTGTTAAGTCAGGTGATGGAAAGTAGCAGGAGGAAGATGGGGCCGTGGGGTGGATTGGAATGGATGGGAGACCAGGTGGTACACAGGGGGGGGGTGGAGATGTAGGGGAGGGGGATGGGGGCTTGGGGAGGGGGGTTAGTTAGAGGTTACCTAAAATTGGAGAATTCAACCTTGATACTGTTGGGTTAGCTTCAGTTTAGAGATACAGCACAGAGACAGCCACCTTTGGCCCATCGAGTCTGCACCGACCAGCGATCTCTGAAAGCCCACGAAGATCACGGGGAGAACGTACATACTCCTTACATACAGCAACCATAGTCAGGATCGAACCTGGGTCTCTGGTGCTGTAAGGCAGTAGCTCTACCGCTACTCTATAGTACCGCCCCTGATGTCTCATGTCTGTTGTCTTATGACATTCTACTATCCACCACATAACCTGTTCTCATCAATCCTCATCAAACCCATTAGCATATCCGTCTGTTTCTACCCATTTATGTTTTTCCCTATCACTGACTCATTGCACAGTGGCTGTAGTATGTACCCTCTCATATACTACCTCACACACTTACTCTGTTAACTCTATCCAAACCTGCCATCTCAGCTTCGTTCAGTTCGGTTTAATTTATTGTCATGTGTATCGAGGTACAGTGAAAAACTTTTGTTGCGTGCTAACCAGTCAGCGGAAAGACAATGCATGATTACAATCGAGCCATTCACAGTGTAGGAGTAGAGATTTAAGAGTGTGGCACAATTGTAATATGTGATTGTAGATCTGCTTTTGTAGCTGGCACGCAAATAGTCGCCTGGTTTGGGCGCCATCTTGGAAGCCACCTTTCCCGCCAAGACAGGCTAGGATGGTGAGCACTCAGAACACAATTACCTGTAAGTTCCGTCCAAGTCATGTATGGTTTTATTATATTCATATATGATACAATTTACCTGGATGAAACACAAAACAATATTATTCACTGTAACTCACTACATGTGATAACAGTAAAGCAATACTCACACCAATACCAAGTCGTACAACTGTGACACTTGGAAGCATATCCCCATTTATTGTATGGGCACTAGATCTAAATCCTGGAACTCCCTCCCAAATAGCACAGTGGGAGCACCTTCACCAGAGGGGCTGCAGTGATTCAAATAGGTGTGTGTGTATTATATTATAAGTTTACGGCACTGGGCCTGTATTCGCTGGAGTTTCGAAGGATGAGGAGGGACCTCATTGGGATTTACCGAATAGTGAAAGGCCTGGACAGAGTGGATGTGGAGAGGATGTTTCCACTAGTGGGAGAGTCTAGGATTAGAGGATATTCCTTTAGGAAGGGATGAGGAGGAATTTATCTAGTCAGAAGGTGGTGAATCTGTTGAATTATTTTCCAAATAAGGCTGTCGAGGCCAAGTCAATGGATATTTTTAAGGCAGTGATAGATAGATTCTTGATTAGTGCAGGTGTCAGGGGTTTATGGGGAGAAGGCAGGAGAATGGGGCTATGAGTGAGAGCTAGGTCAGCCATGATTGAATGGTGTAGACTTGATGGGCCGAATGTCCTCATTCTGCTCCTATCACGTATGACCTTCTGAACTATAAGCATTTCTCTCTCTTTTCCAGATCCACTCAGATTCCGACAAAGGGGATGGCTCCATAAAGTACACCATATCAGGGGAAGGCGCTGGGACAGTCTTCATCATTGACGAGATTACTGGAGATATCCATGCCACAGAGCGATTGGATCGCGAAGAAAAGACCTACTACACCCTCCGTGCTCAGGCCCGTGACAAACTGACCGACAGGCCCCTGGAACCCGAATCGGAATTTATTATCAAAGTTCAGGATATAAATGACAGTGAACCCAAGTTTCTGGACGGACCTTATATCGGCAGCGTCCATGAATTGTCACCTGTAGGTAAGGGGAAATCAGCTGTTTTTGCACGTAGCTTCTTCATCTGTTGTAGATATCGTTCCGTGATGACACTGATGTTTACACATCTCTGCTTTATGTTTGCTCTGAACCTGAAGTCATGTTTGGCCCATGAGGGTCTTTGCACAGTGATGTCAACAAATCTATTCTTCAATGCAGTATTATTATTTTTTTTACACAAGCAGAAATCAGTTACCAATACAAAGGTAAGATAGATCTTTCTTGTACGATGTAACAAATTGATATGTGCTGGGAACACGAGTGAAATGATGATGATAATGCTTTTGGTAGCGTTTCTCAAAACGGGAAAGAAAATTAGATGTAAGTAAGTAAGTTTATTGGCCAAGTATTCACATACAAGGAATTTGCCTTGGTGCTCTGCCCACAAGTAACAACATGACAAACAGTGACAGTTACGAATGACTCGGAAAACACTAAACATTAATAATAATAAAACATTAATGATAAAACACCATTGATCAAGCATGTGAACCAACAAAATACCAGATCAAAGGGAGGCAATTAAACTGGAGAGACAACAATTTGCTGAACTGTGGAGGGAGAAGAAAGAAAGCAAAGCTATTATGCAGACGCAATGAGCCAAATTAGCCTCCTGTACTAATTCTCGGATGGTTACATACCCTGTATTTTCACAATGCAGAGTGCAGTATGAGCCACCCTACCACACAGAGTGGACTCAATGCAGGGCATCCTTTTGCAAATGGGTTTTGGTAGGAGGCAGCAACTCCTCTTGAGATGGTGTAAACAGCTTTGCTGAAGTCAACGTTGAATGCTCATTCTTCTCATCCTGCTGTCTTGCATATTAAAGGATCTATTTTTAGTGTGTATGTCAGGCAAAAAAAAAAAAATCCTATAATCTCCCACTTAGATTTGGAGATGGACGATCAATCTTTGGTTTCCAGACACATAATCATTCCAGTACCAGTACCTCCAAAGGTAACATACAACTTAACCATTTCAAATGAATTTCCTTCCTTCAGTAGTTTTTTTCTTAATCGAAACACGAATATATTTCAAATCAACAGATGTAATTAATGTAGTGGCAATTAGTGTACGACTATTGGCAAAGGCAATTTCTGACTGTTATCCGTGGATCAATTGCTGACTTAGTTAACAGGTGTGACCTTGAAGCTAATTGGCCTGCACTTGCCTGAGGTGTTGTTCTCAGCATCCACCCATGTGGTGAAATTGCAGATCGACCAGTGTACATTACTGTATGTTGCAGCAGTAAGGCTTGGATGAAACAGCGGTGAAGGGTTTCAAGGGCGATATACTTGTACCAGAAGTGACGTCAAAGTGTATGGTTAACAGCGACACTGTAACAGCGTTAATGTACAGAGAGATCTTGAGGTCCAAATTCATAGCTCTCTGAATGAGGCAACACAAGTAGATAGAATGGTAGAGGAATGGTGGAGGAGATGTGTCGTATGTGTGCATTCTATGATTGGGGCATTGAATATAGAGCCAGGAAGTTATGATGCAGCTTTGCCAGACTTTGGTTAGGTCATATTTGGAGTATTGCGTACAGTATTGTGGGATGAAGGGCCTGTTCCTGTGCTGCACATATCGATGTGCTATGTTCCAACATCCTGTGCGTGACTGATGCAGCAATTGTATCATTGGTGTAAGGGTGTTTTACCCGCTTGAGTTTCACAGCTGAATGTGCCTGGTCAAATGGTGGCTTAGAAGTAGACTTGCTGCCTTACAGTGCCAGAGACACAAGTTTGATTCTGCCTATGGGTGCTGCCTGTATGGAGTTTGTAAATTGACCCTCTGACTACGTAGGTTTTCTCCGGTGCTTCGGTTTAATCCCACATCTCAAAAGTGTTTGTAGGTTAATTAGCTTCTGTAAATTGTCCTTGGGTGTAGGATGGGACTAGTCATAGAGTCATAGTGATACAATGTGGAAACAAGCCCATCGGCCCAACTCACCCACACCAGCCTACAATGTCCCAGCTATACCAGTCCCACTTGCCTGCGCTTGGTCCATATCCCTGCAAACCAGTCCTATCCATGTACCTGTCTAACTGTTTCTAAAACGATGGGATAGTCCCTGTCTCAACTACCTCCTCTGGCAGCTTGTTCCATGCACCTACCACTCTTTGTATGAAAACGTTACCCGTCAGATTCCTATTAAATCTTTCCCCCTTCAACTTGAACCTATGTCCTCTGTTCCTTGACTCCCCCACTCTGGGCAAGAGATTCTGCGCATCTACCCAATCTGTTCCTCTCATGAACTTATACACCTATACAGGTATAAGATCTCATCCTCCTGCACTACAGAGAATGGAGACCCAGCCTACTCAACCTCTGCCTAAAGCTCTGACCCTCTAGTCCTGGCAACATTTTAAGAGCTATAGCGGCTCTGAACCAGCCCTGCTGAGTGCCTTCAGCCCCATGGACTGTCTCCCTTGGATGGTCACGTTGCTCAGACACATCTGCACTTTAGTCTGTTTTGAACTGTTTTGACTGTTTTACTGTTTTAATGTTCTTTTTACAAACCATGTTCTCGGGGTATCTAAATATAAATTTTATTAGGTATTTAAGTTATGACATCGTATGGAAGCCGCATACCAAATCTCGTTGCACTTATGTGCAATGACAATAAAATATATTATTATTATTATTATTATTACCTTTTGAAAGGAGATGAGAAGGAATATCTTTAGTCAGTGGGAGATGAATCTGTGGAATTCATAGCCACAGACGGCTGTGAACAGCAAGTCAATGAATATTTTTAAGACGGAGATTGACAGATTCTTGATTAGTAAGGGTGTCAGGGGTTATGGGGAGAAGGCAGTAGAATGTGGTTGAGTGGAAAAGATAGGTCAGCCATAATTGAACGGCGGAGTAGACTTGATGGGTCGAATGGGTTAATCCTGTTCCTGGAACGTATGAACTTATGAACTTGTATTTATTGGTAAATGCACAGATACAATGAGGTGAATGCACAATGAAAAATCTTTCTTGAAACCGCATCATGGATGCAAAGATTTAGACAGTGCACAAAAAAATGTAGATATCTATATTACTAAATCTCTGATCTTGACTGCTTTTGGCCCATGGTGCTGCGATTTCCGACAGAACGCCGCCACCTATGGCCGTCATTTTTGGCCACCTCGCTCAGAGCCCCCCTCCGCCTTACGGGTGCGGAGGATTTTTCCTATCGATGACAAATCAGAGAGATATTAATGTTTTTAAAAAAATCACCATTCTCTCTGCTGTCTCTGCTGGAGGGAGGGGGAAGGACTATAAAACCAGGAAGTGGTGTGCCTCACTCCTGCAAGATGGATGAAGCCAAGGGCCACGTCTCTCTGAATAAAACTGAACAAATGTCTACACAACTGTGAGTATCCTTAATGTGGTTTGAAAATGAAAATATGGTTTGTTTGAAGTAAAAAGGCACAGCCTGCAAATGGTTGTTTGAATGCTTTGACTTGAAGTTGAAAGGCACTACTTACTGCAAATGGTGGCATGAAGTTGAAAGGCACTTCTTACTGCAAATGGTGGCTTGGGTGCTTTGGCTTGAGGTTGAAAGGCACTATTTACTGCAAATGGTGGCTTGGGAGCTTTGGTTTAAAGTTCAAAATGCACTACTAATGCAAATGGTGGCTTGGGAGCTTTGGCTTGAAGTTAAAAAAAAATCACCATTCTCTTTGCTGCACCTGCTGGAGGGAGGGGAGGGACTATAAAACCAGGAAGTGGTGTGCCTCACTCACTCTCTGCAAGATGGATGAAGCCAAGGGTCACATCTCTCTGAGCTCTGAATAACACTGAACAAATATCTACACAACTGCGAGTACCCTTAATGTGGTTTGAAAAAGAAAATATTGTTTGTTTGAAGTAAAAAGGCCTGCAAATGGTTGTTTGGGTGCTTTGGCTTGAAGTTGAAAAGCACTACTTACTGCAAATGGTGGCATGAAGTTGAAAGGCACTACTTACTGCAAATGGTGGCTTGGGTGCTTTGGCTTGAGGTTGAAAGGCACTATTTACTGCAAATGGTGGCTTGGGAGCTTAGGTTTAAAGTTCAAAATGCACTACTAATGCAAATGGTGGCTTGGGAGCTTTGGCTTGAAGTTAAAAAAAATCACCATTCTCTCTGCTGCACCTGCTGGAGGCAGGGGGAGGGACTATAAAACCAGGAAGTGGTGTGCCTCACTCACTCTTTGCAAGATGGATGAAGCCAAGGGTCACATCTCTCTGAGCTCTGAATAACACTGAACAAATATCTACACGACTGTGAGTACCCTTAATGTGGTTTGAAAATGAAAATATTGTTTGTTTGAAGTAAAAAGGCACTGCCTGCAAATGGTTGTTTGGATGCTTTGGCTTGAAGTTGAAAGGCACTATTTACTGCAAATGGTGGCATGAAGTTGAAAGGCACTACTTACTGCAAATGGTGACGGGTGTTTTGCTTGAAGTTGAAAAGCACTTCTTACTGCAAATTGTGGCTTGGGTGCTTTGGGAGAGTTGATACAATTGCTCCTTCGCAGCTCCAGTAGGCCCGGGTTCAATCCCGACTATGAGTGCTCTCTGTACAAAGTTAGTCCGTTCCCCCTGTGGTTTTCTCTGATATCTTCAGTTTCTTCCCACACTCCAAGGATGTACAGGTATGTAGGTTAATTGGCTTGGTGTAAGTGTAAATTGTCCCTCTTGTGTGTAGGATAGTGTTAGCGTGCACACAGAGGTCGATGTGGACTCGTTGGGCCGAAGGGGTTTTTTCCGCGCTGTATCTCTAAACCAAACTCAACTAAACTAAATCTTCTGCAGGCTACATTTACAGTGAGTTCTAATCCATGATGTACTCTCGCCAAACCAATTAAATTGCTACTGACCTCATTCCTCACCTGGCAGGAAGTAATTAGATTGTGGCATTAAAGGTGCATGGCAGAACCTCAACTGCAGAATAAGACATTGAATAATAACATTGCTAGAAAATGATGCATCAATGGATTTCAATACCACATCCGCAGAATTTAAAAAATACAGTGCCATTTTAAAACAATGTGCAGCTGAAAACATACACTATAAATTGTATAAACGTATATACATACACTGACAATGACAATTAAAATTGAATCTGAATCTGAATCTGAATCTGAATTTAAAAATCCAGATCAATTTTGACTAACTGAGAAGAAGCCTTAGTTAGGCTAATTAAAGGTAGAAGGGTCTCGGCCCAAAACGTCACCCATTTCTTTTCTCCAGAGATGCTGCCTGTCCTGCAGAGTTACTCCAGCATTTTGGATCTGTCTAACTTAAAGGTACATGCTCTGTACTAAATAGAGCCACTACACACAATATGGAAGAGCTGATACCGCAACTGACAGCAGTAGTGCAGAGCAACAGGGAGAGAGAGAGACAAGGTGCAGAGAAAGATAATGGCAGCAAACAGCGATGGATCAAATGAACAACACCAAAGGAGATATAAATTAGGTTGATGAAGAAACAAAAACAGATTAGCATGCCTTGAAATGTCCTTTTTTTAGTAGGAGTAAGATTGCCAGGTTGTTTCAGGAGTTTTTATTTAATTTATTTGTTCATGACATTTCTGGCAATGTTGCCATTTATTCTGCATCGTCCATCCCTTGACTAGGATTTGTGCAGATGAGAGGTTGATAGTTGGCATGGGCTCCAGTCATGTTGAGTTTATTGGTTCAATAGTTCAATAGTTTTGTATTGTCACATATGCACGGCCCGGAGACATTCTGTTCCTCAACCCACAAATGCACAGTCGCCATATTTTGGCGCCGTTTGCAAAGAAAAAGAAAAAAAGTCCAAAGTCCGTTCCATGTGTCTTAAGTACTGGACAACTTCCGATCCAGGTAAGGCACTGTAAGCCCCCACTGCTCGCCCGACCACCTCCGTGTCTTGGATGTATGTTGAGTTAGAGGTTCAATTAAAGATTTTCCTAGCAGCAGCATCACTAGCACAGGGTGGGTTAAAGGGCTTGTTTCCGTGCTCTATGACTCTGACTCTATAACTAATTGCCCCTAATCTGAGAAGACTGTCCTGATTAATGGGCCCATGGTCACATCGAGATCAGAATAGCAGATTTCCTTGCCCAAAGGAAACCAATGTGGTTCTGTAAAAGTGTCTCGATTTCTAATGAGGATTAGTTTGTACCAATGCAACTGCCGGCTCCAACAACTGATTCTCCAGAAAACTACTGCTCCCCCCCTTCCCACAGGGGACCACAATAATGCCACCACTGGGTCTTGCTACCCTTTCCCCTATTCCAAGCATGCCCCTGCTCCTATTCCTCCCCACTCCTCTCTCCCTCTCCTGCCCCCACCCCATCCCTCTCTCCCCCACCCCCCTTCACCTCTCCCCCCCACCCCCCTCCATCTCTCCCCCTGACCCCTACCCCTGTCCCTCTTCCACTACACCTATCCCACTCTTCCCCTTCTCTCCCCCTTACCCCACCCCCCTCTCCCTCCCCCACCACTCTCTCCCCCCCTCCCTCCCCTCCCCTACCCCTGTCCCTCTTCCTCTACACCCTCTCCCCCTCCTTCCCCATTCTTCCACTTATCCCTCCCCACCCCCCACACCCATCTCCTCCCCACCCTTCCCACTCCCCTCCCCACTCTACCCCCTCTCTCCCTCCCTCCACACTCTTCACCCTTTCCCTGCTCCCCCCTCCTCTCTCCCCAATCCCCCCACCCCCAGCCCACTCTCATCCTCCCCTTCCCCCCTCTCCATCTCCCTCTCCTCCCCCCTCTCCCTCCTTCCCTCCCCCCCATATCCCTCCTCCCCTCCCACCCTCTCTCCCCCCTCTCCCACCCCTCTTCACCCCCATCTCCCCCCCACCCCCTTCCCCTCTTTCTTGCACCACTTCCCGCTTCACTCCATAGATGCTCCCGCACCCGCTGAGTTTCTCCAGCAATTTTGTCTACCAAGGAAGTACCACTGGAGTGTGACAGACTTTCTTGGCAAAGTCAATGGGTATTTTTAAAGTAGAGATAGATAGATGCTGCCTGACTCTTTGTGGAACTTGTGCTGTGCTGTATTGGAGAGATTCGTTCTCACATGATGGTGATGTTGTATTGAAAACAAGTCACTAAGTTAAAGAAGGACAGTAACGGGGAACTAAACCATCCTGGACACAATGTGTTTATGAGGTATATGGAAAAAAATATATAAATGATCTGAAGCTGGACACAAAATGATGGAGTAACTCAGCAGGACAGAAGCAGCTCTGGATAGAAGGAATGGATGACATTGAGTCTGACTCTCAGTCTGAAGAAGGGTCTCAGTTTTGACTGAAAACATCACCCATCCTTCTAACCCGAGATGCTGCCTATTCCGCGGGGACACTCCAACTCCAGATTGAAAAGTCTAGGCTTGTATTCACTGGAGTTTAGAAGGATGAGGGGGGTTCTTATAGAAACATATTATCAGAACTGAACAAGGAGGAGGACACAAATGCAGGCTCAGACACAGGGCAGATCAGTCTTCAGAGTTTAATCGGTCCAAGTCGGTACACAGGTAAGCAAAACAGAGGCAACAGTACAATCTAGGAGCAGGCAAAAAACAGAAGTCGAAAAACAGGCAATGGTCGAGGTCACAAGATTTCTAGAGCTGGAACGAGGTGATACCAAGTAGCATACACGACAAACTGGCAATGAGAACTAAAACACAAAGGGCTTAAATACAGACTAGCAGGGGATAACGAGACACAGGTGAAACACATCAGGGCGGGGCCAATAATCACATGAGGGTAAACGACCTGACAGGAAATGGGACCTGAAACAAGAGGAGATGTGAGACACCAAAATAAAACAAGAATGCACACTCTAATACTAAAAAACAATAAGAAACAGAAACTAGATCAAACCCGAGACCTGACAGATATAAAATTATAAAAGGACTGGACAAGCTAGATGCAGGAATTTTTTCCCAATGTTGGGCGAGTCCAGAACCAGGGGCCACAGTCTTAGAATAAAGGGGAGGTAATTTAAGACTGAGGTGAGAAAAACGTTTTCATCCAGAGAGTTGTGAATTTATGGAATTCCCTGCCACAGAGGGCAGTGGAGGCCAAGTCACTGGATGGATTTAAGAGAGAGTTAGATAGAGCTCTAGGGGCTAGTGGAGTCAAGGGATATGGGGAGAAGGCAGGCACGGGTTATTGATAGGGGACAATGGCCTCCTCCTCCACCTATTTTCTATGTTTCTATATGTCTATCTTCGGTTTAAATCTGCATCTGCAGTTCCTTCCTAGACAAATAAATGATCAGTTCTTGGTTGCAGGGAGTTATTTCAATTTTTTTCTGAAGATACAAAGCATAACATTGTGAAAGCGGGTGCAGGATTGCATCTGACCTCAGGAGAAAAACTTGCTGCCTTAATGTTTTAATATTACATAGCAGATCTTATTGCAGCTTTAAGAATGGTCAAACCAGAGCTATCCTTAAAATTGCAGTCGCCATATAGTTTATGAAAGGTGAGAGAGTAAATTTCATAAATTAATGGTCTTGACAGCAAGGTACATTTGGATGCAAATTGGATAATACCTACAGGTATCATCAATGTCATTGTAAATCCACATTTTCCAGCTCACTCTAAATATTCAAGTTAATGTATATGATCCACAGTTGGCAAAACGGTGCCTCTGCAGAATAATTATTTTGCATCAATCATTTCATTTCTTTGGATGTTTAAAGGTGCAAACTTCAATTTATCCGTGATGTTTATTGATGGGAATTAGAAGTAATCCGTCTGGGTTGAAGGGGGGAGTACTTGGAAGTTAACAATTTTCTCATTGTCATCCCATTGCGACTCAATCACACAAAAACAATTGGACGTAACCACTTTATTGACCCTGGTTGATGGTCAACACACTGTTTCTCAGACTCAGTCGCACATTTCAATTCGTAGAAATGTTAATGGTGAGAAACTGAAACCTGCATTTACAGGGCTGCCAACATTGGGTGAGAGTTGGGAGTGAGATGCGAGAAACCAAGCCCGAGGGAGTATAGCGTGACGAAGCCGGGGGGGGGGGGGGGAGAGGTTTTGTCCCCCTCCCATTGGTACGGAAAATTTGCATTTACCAGCTTGAAATTGTGCAACATGGTGCATACTGTAGCGAGTCTTTTAACTTACACTTGAATGCAATATATATGCTTTAAATTGGATTGGAGCGTTTTTGAAAGGGGGGAGGCTGTGCGATCACTGATCACTGGCCTTGGGGGTACCTGGTGAGGGAGTGGAGCAACCGAGTGGGGAGAGGGTGTGGAAGAAGGGGATCCCCCCTCCCAGGGTAGGAACTTTTTGAAATTTGATGTATTAAAATCATGTTTTAGTGCACTGTAGAAGTATGATTTCAATGTTTTTTGTATGAAGTATTTTTAAGAGGTAACTTTTTAAGGGGTAACTTTATCCACACAAAGGGTGATGGGTGTATGGAACAAGCTGCCAGAGGAGGTAGTTGAGGCAGGGACCATCCCAACATTTAAGAAAAAGTTAGACTGATACATGGATAGGACAGGTTTGGAGGTATGGACCAAAAGCAGGTGGCGTAGCTGGGACATGTTGGCGGGTGTGGGCAAGTTGCGCCGAAGGGCCTGTTTTCACACTGTATCACTCTATGACTACATTATACCTCCACCATGCATGAATGCTTCAAAATCAAATGATCGAGTTTTATTGCCATATACTCAAGCATAGAAACATAGAAAATAGGTGCAGGAATAGGCCATCGGCCCTTCGAGCCAGCACTGCCATTCAATATGATCATGGCTATTCATCTAAAATCAGTACCTTTCCTGTTTTTTCCCCATATCCCTTGATGTTGTTAGCCCCAAGAACTAAATGTAACTCTCTCTTGAAAACATCCAGTGAATTGGCCTGCACTGCCTTCTGTGGCAGAGAATTCCACAGATTCACAACTCTCTGCGTGAAGAAAGTTTGTTCTCATCTCAGTCCTACCCCCCCCCTCCCCCCCCCCCCCCCCCCCCACCCCCCCCCCCCCCCCCCCCCCCCCCCCCCCCCCCCCCCCCCCCCCCCCCTTATTATTAAACTGTGACCCATGGTTCTGAACGCCCCCAACATCAGGAACATTTTTCCTGCAGTTATAGTAAGTGAAAATCTAGCAGGCAAGCAGGGTGCTTTCACCATCCACCCCATTTGAAATCCACTATCTTCCACCGTATCTACCCAGTGCTTGGTACTTACTTCCAGCAGCCACTGGTTGTCCTCCAGGATGCACCGAGCCGCAGCCTGATCCACCTGGGCAAATTTGGCACAGAGACTCTCACGGCAGCGGCGCAACGCTTCGACGCCTCCGACGGCCCGGGACTCTTGCACTGAGGCTGCTCCATGGCCGGAGCTGCAGTGAGCGACTCGCCAGCCCGGAAAACACTCTCCAGCCCCGCTCCCCGTCCGCATCTGTCCTCGCCACTGCTTCTGCTTCCAACACCCGCGGCCCCTGCAGTTGACATAAGGTTTGAAATTTTCGTTGATCACAGAATTTCTCACAACAGAGCGAGAGAAATTTGTGATCAGCGTGAGAATTTGGTGAAATGCGTGATTCTCACGCTCAATGCATAGAAGTTGGCAGCCCTGCCTCTCTATCCCCCTCTCCCTCTCTTCCCCTCTCTCTATCCCCCTCTCCCTCTCTTCCCCTCTCCCTCTCTTCCCCTCTCCCTCTCTTCCCCCCTCCCTCTCTTCCCCTCTCCCTCTCTCTCTCCTCTCTCTCTTCCCCTCTCTCTCTTCCCCTCTCTCTCTTCATCTATCTCTCTATCTATCTCTCTATCTATCTATCTATCTATCTATCCCCTCTCTCTCTTCCCCTCTCTCTCTTCCCCTCTCTCTCTTCCCCTCTCTCTCTTCCCCTCTCTCTCTTCCCCTCTCTCTCTTCCCCTCTCTCTCTCTCCCTCTCTCCCCTCTCTCTCTCCCCCTCTCTCTCTTCTCCCTCTCTCTCTTCCCCTCTCTCTCTCTCATTCTCTCTCTCTTCCCCTCTCTCTCTTCCCCTCTCTCTCTTCCCCTCTCTCTCTTCCCCTCTCTCTCTCCCCTCCCTCTATCTATCTCTCTATCTATCTCTCTCTCTATCTCTCTTCCCTCTCTCTCTCTTCCCCTCTCTCTCTTCCCCTCTCTCTCTTTCCTCCTCTCTCTTCCCCTCTCTCTCTTCCCCTCTCTCTCCCTCCCCCTCTCTCTCTCTTCCCCTCCCTCTCTCTCTCCTCCCCTCTCTCTCTCTCTCCACCCCTCTCTCCCTCCCCTCTCTCTCTCTCTTCCCCTCTCTCTCTCTCTCTCTCTCTCTCTTCCCCTCTCTCTCTCTCCCCCTCTCTCTCTTCCCTCTCTCTCTCTTCCCCCTCTCTCTCTCTCCTCTCTCTCTCTCTCCTCTCTCTCTCTCTCTCTCTCTCTCTCTCTCCCTCTCTTCCGCTCTCTCTCTATTTCTCTCCCATCTCTATCTTTCTCTCCCTCTCTCTCTCCCCCTCTCTCTCCTCTCCCCCTCTCTCTCTCTCCTCCTCTCTCCCCGTCTCACCCCTCCCACTCTCTCCACTTCCCTCTCCCTCCTCTCACCCCTCTCTCTCTCCCCACTGTCTCCCTGTCTCCTTCCCCTCTCTCTCTCTCTCCACCTCCCTTTGAGAGTCTGTCCCTTCGGCACAGAGACCCTCGCGGCAGCGGCGCTTCCGATGGCTCCGCGGCCCGGGACACTCGCACTGTCCTGAGCGCTCCATGGCCAGAGCTGCAGCGAGCGACTCGCAGCGCCGCAAACACTCGCAAGTCCCGGCTCCCCGCATCTGTTCCCGCCGCTGGTTCTGCTCCCATCCCTCCCGCAGCCCCGGCTCTCCAACACCCGCGGACCATGCAGTTTATCCGAGTTTTGAAATTTTCGTTGATCACAATATTTCTCACCACTGAGCGTGAGAAATTTCTGATCAGTGTGAGGGCGTGAGAGTTTGCTTGAGGGCGTGAGTCTCACGCTCAAAGTGTGAGAGTTGGCAGCCCTGCATTTATATGGTGCCTCATGCCACACAGAAAGTCAAAACTGTGTTTGACAAAATGTTACAGTTCACACCACATAGTCTTTTAAGTTTAGTTTAGTTTAGTAACACATTGCGGAAACAGGCCCTTCTGCCCACCAGTTCTGTGTCGACCAACAACACCCACACGCTAACACCATCCTACACACACTGGGAACAATTTACATTTATACCGAGCCAATTAACCTACAAACCTGTTCGCATTTGGAGTGTGGGAGGAAACCGGAGATCCCGGCGAAAACCTGCGCAGGTCACGGTGGGAATGTACAAACTCTGTACAGACAAGCGCCCACAGTCAGGATCGCCAGGGTCTCTGGCGCTGTAAGGCAGTAGCTCTACCGCTGCGCCATCGTGCTGTCCCTTAGTCGGAGGGTCGCTGTTGACATAATTCACCTTTCATGTTCATGGAACATTGAACAGTAATAGTTATCTTGGTCCCATAAGTCTTCAAGAGAATTCATAACCTAAAATGAATCTAAACATGAATTAAGAAAGTTGCTGGAGGTAAAATTTAAAACTATACTAAAGAGCACAGATGTATCTGTTGACATCAATGCACCAACATGTTAAATAGGAATTGGAGCTTCATTATGCAAAGCCATTAATTGATTCGGTATCTTTGCAACTACCTAGCAGAAACATGGTATGGTACATTATTTGTCATCTGTACCGAGGTGCAGGGAAATTCATTTTGTATACAGTTCAGTACAAGTATCACTATATATGTAAGCACTTCTATACATATTAGATAAGCATCTCAGACACAGTACAAGTGTGCAGCAGTCGTACACTGAGACAGTATACAGAGTCACCAGTTTGGCGACATTTTCAAGTCCCAGATTGTTGGAAGTGCAGGGATCTTGATCTGACCATGAAGGTCTGTTGGCCTGGTGACGTTTCAGGGTCGGCCTGGCCGTGCGTGCGTAGCCGTGGTGTCCTCCGCTGCTGTAGTCCATGTGCGGTCCACATGCTCGGCCCTCTTGCAACAAACAAGCAACAAACATTTGTGACGGGTCCTGTGAAAGGCCCTGCTGTCTGCCACATTCAGTCAGGAATGATGGTTGGGAACAGGGGTGCATCCTGGTTTCTATGGATAGTGGACTCCAGCAAAGTGCAAGGCAGGGCAAACACCATTGCCTGAAATGCTGAGTGGGTTTATTTCCCTTGGGATCCATCTGTGAGCCCTTCTACCACAGATGCCTGGTCCCAATCAATCTTACTTGTGTTCATTCGCAGGATGTGGATGTTGTTGGCAAGATCAACATGAATTATTCTCGCCCCCATTGGCATGGGATCCAGGGAGAGCTGGCTGACTGGGTAGAGAATTGGCTTTATGAATGGAAGCAGAGGGTGATGACGAAAGGTTGCTTTTGGACTCCAGGCCTGGCTCTTAGTGATGTGCCCCAGGATCAGTGCTGGGCTCATTGGTGTTTCTGGTTTATTTCAATGATTTGGACGAGATTGCCGAAGGCACAATGACTAAGTTTGCAGATGATACTAAAGGTGGGTGGTTGCTGTAGTAGTGAAAATGGTTATCAGAAATTACAGCAGAATCAGTCGGGCAAGTGAGCTGTGGAATGGTGAATGGGGTCTATAAAGTGATAATGTATGGGGCAAACTAGGACAGGACCTTCACATTGAATGGCAGGTCCCTGGGGAGTGTTGTAGAGCAGAAAGATCCAGGAGTACAAGTACAGACTTCCTTGAAAGTGGCGTCACAACTAGAAAGGGTGGTCAAGGCTTTTAGTAGTTTGGGTTTTTAGTACAGAAATCACAGTTACACAAGACGTTGGTAGCACTGTATTTAGAGTATTGTGTTTAGTTTTGGTCATCCAGCAATGGGAGGGATGTTGTTAAGGTACAAAGAGTTCAGAAAAGATTTATGAGGATGTTGCCAGGACTTGAGGGCCTGAGCTATAGGGAGAGGTTTGGCAGGCTCGGACTATATTCCTTGGAGCGCAAGCAGATGAGGGGCCCATCTTATCAAGATCATGAGTGGAATAGATAGGGTAAATGCGTCCTTTACCCAGAGTAGGGGAATCAAGCACCAGGGGACTTGGTTTAAAGTGAGAGGTGTAAGATTCAATAGGAACCTGAAGGGGGACTTTTCCCATACAGGGAGTGGTGGATATATGGAATGAGCTGCCAGAGAAGATTGTTGAGGCAGATACGATAACAACATTGAAAAAAAAACACTTGGGCAGGTTCATGGATAGGAAACATTTAGAGGGCTATGAGCCAGACACAGGCAGGTGGGTCCATTGGTTGTACGAGCAGAATGAGGCCATTCGGCCATTCAAGTGTAGTATAACATTGAATCATGCCTGATTAGTCTTTGCCTCTTAACCCCATTCTCCTGTCTTCTTCCCATAACCCCTAGTGTAGATGGGGCATCTTGTTCAACATGGGCAAGTTGGGTTAAAGGTCCTGTTTCCATTCTGCATTACACCAAGACTATGATTATTACTTTGTTTCCACTTGTCCCTGCTCCTGTCACCCTGTTCCTTTTCCAGTCTCCACCTCCTCCGTCTGCCTATTGCTTACCCCTCCTTACTACGAGTCCCTTATTGTTCGACCACCTCTTTCCCATCCATGCACCCATCTGGTCTACATTTCATTCCCCATCTACCTTCTTTATCAGATGCCACAACTTGAACCCTTTTATAACCATATAACCATATAACAATTACAGCACGGAAACAGGCCATCTCGACCCTTCTAGTCCGTGCCGAACACATAATCTCCCCTAGTCCCATATACCTGCGCTCAGACCATAACCCTCCATTCCCTTCCCATCCATATAACTATCCAATTTATTTTTAAATGATAAAAACGAACCTGCCTCCACCACCTTCACTGGAAGCTCATTCCACACAGCTACCACTCTCTGAGTAAAGAAGTTCCCCCTCATGTTACCCCTAAACTTCAGTCCCTTAATTCTCATGTCATGTCCCCTTGTTTGAATCTTCCCTACTCTCAGTGGGAAAAGCTTTTCCACCTTATTTTCTCCACTTATCACCTCCTGGCTTGGTTCTTATCTCCACCCCTCTCCAACCTGACTCATCTGCCCATCGACCCTTCCTCACCTGAATCCACCTATTTCTTGCCAGCTCTTGCCCAACCCTTTCCCCTCAAGGCTTTCAACCAGATATCTCCCCTCTACTCCATCAATCTGAAGAATGGTCCCGGTCATAACCATCGTCTGCCCATTTCCCTCCATAGATGCTGCCTGGCAACTTTAGTTTAGTTTAGTTTTGTGATACAATGCAGAAACAATTCTGTCCACCAATTCCACGCCGACCAGCGATCCCCACACAGTAACGTTATACATCAAGGAAAATTATACAATTGTACCAAGCCAATTAGCCTACAAACCAATACGTCTTTGGAGTGTGGACAGAAACCAGGAGATCCCGGAGAAAATCCACGCAGGTCATGGGGAGAACGTACAAGCTCCGTACAGACAAGCACCCGCAGTCAGGGTCGAACCCGGGTCTCTGGTACCGTGAGGCAGCAGCTCTAACACTGCGCAACTGTGTTACAACTGTGCTGCCATTTGACCGTTCAACCAAAAGTTTTTTTTGTGCCCGCAAGATGGCGGAATCACGGACCAGAGGACATGGGTTCAAGGCGAAGATGAAATGATTTAATGGGAATCTGAGGGGTAACATTTTTCACACAAAGGGTGGTGGGTGTATGGAACAAGCTGTCAGATGAGGTAGTTGAGGCTGGGACTATCCCAACGTTTAAGAAACAGTTAGATACATGGATTGGACAGGTTTGGAGGGATATGGGTCAAACGTGGGCAGGTGGGACTAGTGTAGCTGGGACATGTTGGCCGGTGTGGGCAAGTTGGGCCGAAGGGCCTGTTTCACTCTATGACTATGACTTTAAGATTGTAGCAAACGCAGGTTCTCGCATCTCTCTTGACTTTTGAAGAAGTGGACAGAGCGAGCAGCAAGTGTTAAGGCAGCACAGCCATAAATAGTAGAGCAGTGTCGGGGAGCGGGTGGCTGCCTCTGGCTTTAGTTCCTACGCCGTGTGCATCTTTAAGCTGCTCACAGGATTGAAATGTCATTGCTGACAACTTCAGCACTGATTTTCAAATCAGGTGTTCGAAGAGAAACAGCAACAATGTTAGGTCGAAACCTGTGAGCATCATTGATATTCACAAATTAATCAGACATTTCCAGTCCCCGAGACCAATTGCCTTTTACTCAAGGTGAACTCTAGTTGGCAAACCAATGCTGATTGAAATGATTTCTCAGGACTCTTTTCCTCTGTGGAGTAATTAAACAAACGTAACCCAAATTAAAACAGCTGTAATTAAGTCTTCCATAAAACAAATACATCTGGCACATAGAAAACAATTGCAAGATCTTGGCTTCAAGCACATTCTACAGTGTGCAGTTACTGGAGCCGAAAATTAGAAATGTATTAAGAGAACAGTCTTGTTTAAAATTTCATTGAAGGTGCTGTAATTTCATTGAGATGAGATAGATGCATAGAAATACAACTAATACAACAATTATGCATTTTGTGCTGCAGAATCTAATCAGAAAACCAATTGCTAGATGTGATTCTTTACATGATTCAAGGTCTCTTGTGTGTATGACGTGAGGGAGCATAACAAGAGGCCCTTCAGCCCAACTCATCCATGCCAGCCACGTAGCCAAACTCAGCTAATCCCACTTGGCTACAGCTGGTCAATATCCTTTAGACCTTAGGTTTTAGAGATACAGTGTGGAAACAAGCCCTTTGGCCCATTGGGTCAGCGATCACACCGAACACCAGCCCCATCCTACACATTGGTGACAATTTACAATTTACAGAAGCCAATTAACCTACAAACCTATACATCTTTGGAGTGTGGGAGGAAACCGGAGCACTCGGACAAAACCCACGCAGGTCACGGGAAGAAGGTACAGACAGTACCTGTAGTCAGGATCTGTGTGGGTGTCAAAGGAGAAGGCAGGAGTATGGGGTTAGGAGGGAGAGATAGATCGGCCATGATTGAATGGCAGAGTAGACTTGATGGGCCAAATGGCCTAATTCTACTCCTATCACATGATCTTATTATCAAACCAGGGTCTCTGGCACTGTAAGGCAGAAACTACACCACTGGGTGAGGCAGCAACTATGCCACTGCACCACTCTGCTGTCCTCCAACACGTTCCTATTCATGCAGACATACAAAGCTGGAGTAACTCAAAGGGACAGGCAGCATCTCTGGAGAGAAGGAACGGGTGACGTTTTGGGTCAAGACCATTCTTCAGACTTCCTTCTCTCGCTCCTTCTCTCTAGAGATGCTGCCTGTCCTGCTGAGTTACTCCAACATTTTGTGCCTATCTTCGGTGTAAACCTGCATCTGCAGTTCCTTCCTACTCCTATTCATGTAGTTGTCTAAGTGTCTTTTAAATGGTTTAATTGTACTCGCTTAGACCACTTCCTTTGGCAGCTTGTTCCAGGTGCCCAACATCTTTTGTGTAGAAAAAGCTGTCCCTCAGGATCTCTCTCACTGTTTAGACTCCACTATCTAGGGGATATTGGGGACAAGACTATGCTCCTCACGAATTTATAAACCTCAATATAATCGCCCCTCAGCCTCCTACTCTCCCGCCACACCTTGTATCACAAACCCGCCAGATCCAGTAACATCGTCAAAAATAGACAAAAGAGCTGGAGAAACTCAGCGGGTGCAGCAGCATCTATGGAGCAAAGGAAATAGGCAACGTTTTGGGCCAAAACGTTGCCTATTTCCTTCGTTCCATAGATGCTGCTGAACCTGCCGAGTTTCTCCAGCACTTTTGTCTACCTTCGATTTTCCAGCATCTACAGTTCCTTCTTAAACATCCTCGAAAAGCTCTTCTGCACCCTTTCAAGTTTAATGACATCAGATCATGGGGTAAAGACAGGAGATGTATGTATGCGTTGTGGTTCCGAGACTGTTGATGTTGTTGGGAAGCAAGAACATGAAGATTCAGGATTGATTTAGGGCATTGAAGACGGATGTTTTAATTATCTTGATGTGGGAGTTGGAAGTTGGGCTCAGGGGCTGGCTGTGACAAAGAGATATTGAATTACACAGCATGGAAACAAGCCCTTGGGTCTAAATCGTCCATGCCAGCCAAGATGGTGATCCAAACTAATCCCCTTAGCCTGCATTAGGCACATATACTTAGGGTACCACAGTGGCGCAAGATGGCACTGTGGCGCAGCTAGTAGAGTTGTTGCCTGGCAGTGCCAGAGACCTGGGTTCGATCCTGACATCAGTTGCTGTGTAGAGTTTGCACGTTTTCCCTGTGACAGATTTCCTTGAGGTGCACTGATCACCTCCCATAACCCAAAGATGTGCAGATTTGCAGGTTAATTGGACTCTGTAAATTGTCCCGTGTGGAGGCTGTGGATGAGAAAACACTGAAAAGAGTCCATTCCTCGTCATCATGTGCTAGATTGGGGCTCATACAATTTTAAGTTTTACACAGGGTTCATTTAAGCAAAGCCAGGCTTGCTGACATATATCCAAGGACAGGTGCTGGCTGTGACAGGTGCTCCTTCTCTCCAGCCAATCTAGCTCATGCATTCTGGCCTTGCCCCAAACTTGGTAACTATTGGGCAGTGGTTTTTAAACCATCAGTGATGTCCTTGGGATGACAGTGAGACCTTGCCCGCTTGTAGCTGTATTTGGTGTAGCAGATGTTTTTTTTAAGGCTAGAAAAGATTAAATTCACAAAGTTTTATTTGAAATGGGAACCCTTTTTTATCATACTTTGAGAGTCTAAAGGAACTACCTATTGACTGAGGGCACTTAACAGTAAGTGTGGAGCCGCCTTTATTCTGTTTTGTTACTTTATTATTGTTAAAATGTGCATTTGATTTTTTTGATATATTTGTATTGTGCAAACATTAGCTGCCAAGAGGTGTTTAGGGAGGGTGGGTTAGGGTTATTTTTTAATTTTTATATATAAAAAACAAAATGGAGGGAAATGTAATGCCATCCTCCGATAAAAATAAATTATTAATTAAAAAAAAAAGAGAAAGTGCGATAACATGGAGCAAGTGTGAAGGGGTAATCAGTGGCCAGTGTGGACGGAGGACCAAGGGCCTGTCTCCATGCTGTATCTCTGAAACAAACTAAACTAAACTACAAACCTTTCCTTTTCTTGTACCTTCCAAATGCCTTTGAAACATTGTAACTTCCTCTCGTTCAACATAGACACCACTCTTGAGGGCCTAAGGTACACAAAAAAGCTGGAGAAACTCAGCGGGTGCAGCAGCATCTATGGAGCGAAGGAAATTATTTCCTTCGCTCCATAGATGCTGCTGCACCCGCTGAGTTTCTCCAGCTTTTTTGTCTACCTTCGATTCTCCAGCATCTGCAGTTCCTTCTTAAACTCTTGAGGGCCTGTCCCACTTAGGAACATTTTTAGGCGAGTGCAGGAGACTCTGCGCTCGCCTCATGCTCGCCACATGTTCGCCACATGTTCGCTGGTGGTCTCTGGTGAGTCTCCATCATGGTCACGAGGAGTTCCCGCATTCTGGATACTAGTCACGGCCTCAGAATGGTCGCCGCAAATTTATTAACGTGTTGAAAATTTTTCTGTGACCAAAAATTGGTCGCCATGGAGAAAATCGATAATCCTGTAGTTGTAGGTGCAGTTGTAGTGGGGTCACCATGTAGTTATGGGTAGTCAAGGTACTCGTAGATAGTTTTAGTTAATCGCCTTTGCTGACTGGGCATTTTCATTCGCTCATTGGGGAAAGAAAAAGTAAGCACGAGTTTTCTGAACCAAGGACAACCGACCGGTAATGTTAAATGTCTGCCGAACTTCACAGCCGTGTATCTCTGGCTTATTAAAAGTTGTCTAGCTTTTTTTAATTATCCACTCCTTCTTCCCCCTTCTACCTCCCCTTCTCCCCCCCCTCCCCCCTCTTTTAAAGGACTTACTGCACACTGTGCTAGCCGACTTAACCTTCCTGTTCATCGTGGTGTGTGTCATTATCACCTTGGCTTTGCACCGTGAATTTCAGACAGCGCTCCCCTGCTTTCCCTGGCCCCTGCTTTTGCGATGTGTGTGTGTGTGTGTTCCAGTCTGACAGTCAATTCAATTCAATTCAAAGCACTTTATTCGTCCCCGAGAGGCAATTTAAAAAGGCGCATTACAGTAGCTTTTTAAAAAGGGACACAATCAACAAACATAAGCAGCACGCATACTGCACAATCAACCAGCACACGCATTTCACAGACACACTGCACAATCACACAACACACACCGCACATCAACATTCAACACATAGCAATAGTTTTAAAGTGCTTCCTAAGTGCTTCAATTTAAAAAGAGCATATAGAAGGTTATTTCATTTCATATGTT
Organism: Leucoraja erinaceus; assembly: GCF_028641065.1. Lineage (NCBI taxonomy): Eukaryota > Metazoa > Chordata > Chondrichthyes > Rajiformes > Rajidae > Leucoraja > Leucoraja erinaceus. The sequence goes on from NC_073397.1 coordinate 3,803,534, forward strand.
CATGAGTCAGTGATCAGCATTAAAAAGCTGGACAGCCCTGGGGATGAAGGTTGCCTTCCTCCTCTGTGTCCGGCAACCCGGACAGCGGAGTCTGCGTCCTGAGGGGAGCCACTAAAACTCAGGAAACAGGATGTGAGAGGGGTCCTGAAGAATCCTGCGTGTTAACTTTACAGACTGTTGGTCGCATAGGGCAGTGAGAGTTCGGACGGGCTGCTCAATGATTTTTGAGCAGACCTTGACCACATTCAACAGGCGGTTTCTGTTTTGCAGGGTGATGGAGTGGAACCAGCTAGTGAAAGAGAAGGTTATTACATTTTCAATGAATGCGTAGTATAATGTAGTGAGAATGTCTTTGTTAATCCCAAATGACTTCAGCTTCCTGAGTAGGTACTGTCTCTGATGGCACTTTTTAAGGATTTCCTCTATGTTAGAGGAAAACCTTAGCAGGTTGTCGAAGGCTGTTCCCAGGTATTTGTATACCTCCACTATCTCCACTGGCTCCTGCTGGATGATAGTGGTGGCTGCCTCAGCCATCTGTCTCTGTTGGGGGGAGAAAGTCACAATTATGTCCTTGGTTTTGCTTATATTTAGCTCAAGCCAAGACTTTTCACACCGTACTATAAAGTCCTGCAGGGCTGAGCTGTGATGTTGTGTGTGGCTGGGAAGAAGAGACAGGAGAACTGTGTCATCAGCAAATTTTACAAAGTGGCAGTTTGGTTGGGTGGATCTGCAGTCATCAGTGTAGAGAATGAAGAGAAGTGGGGAGAGGACACAGCCTTGTGGAGAGCCAGTGAAGGTGAAGAGGGTGTCGGACAAGGTGTGGTTCACCAACACCCTCTGTGATCTGTTGGTGAGGAAGTTGGTGAGGAGGTGAGGAGTCGCTGTTCCAGTGTGTGTGTGTGTGTGTGTGTGTGTGTGTGTGTGTGTGTGTGTGTGTGTGTGTGTGTGTGTGTGTGTGTGTGTGTGTGTGTG